>NW_020647860.1:0-11747 GCF_003573695.1 Papaver somniferum | reverse complement strand
TATACTTATGTGTATTCTTATGAACCAACCTCTTAAATGCACCAGTTTTTGTATATTATTGAATGTTTTAACCAGTTTCTAGCGTTCCAGGTGACATCTATTAATTCTTTAACTTTAGAAGACTATGAGTTATTGATAACAAGCCTACTATGAAACTAAACATTCACCTATACTTATGTGTATTCTTCTGAACCGTCCTCTTAAATGCACCAGTTTTTGTATATTATTAAATGTTTTAACCAATTTCTAGCGTTCCAGGTTACATCTATTAATTCTTTAACTTAAGAGGACTATTAGTTATTGATAACAAGCCTACTATCAAACTAAACATTCACCTATACTTATGTGTATTCTTCTGAACCATCCTCTTAAATGCACCAGTTTTTGTATATTATTGAATGTTTTAATCAGTTTCTAGCGTTCCAGGTGACATCTATTAATTCTTTAACTTTAGAAGACTATGAGTTATTGATAACAAGCCTACTATGAAACTAAGCATTCACTTATACTTATGTGTATTCTTCTGAACCATCCTCTTAAATGCACCAGTTTTTGTATATTATTAAATGTTTTAACCAGTTTCTAGCGTTCCAGGTTACATCTATTAATTTTTTAACTTTAGAGGACTATTAGTTATTGATAACAAGCCTACTATGAAACTAAGCATTCACTTATACTTAGGTGTATTCTTCTGAACCATCCTCTTAAATGCACCATTTTTTGTATATTATTAAATGTTTAAACCAGTTTCTAGCGTTCCAGGTGACATCTATTAATTCTTTAACTTTAGAAGACTATGAGTTATTGATAACAAGCCTACTATGAAACTAAGCATTCACTTATACTTATGTGTATTCTTATGAACCAACCTCTTAAATGCACCAGTTTTTGTATATTATTGAATGTTTTAACCAGTTTCTAGCGTTCCAGGTGACATCTATTAATTCTTTAACTTTAGAAGACTATGAGTTATTGATAACAAGCCTACTATGAAACTAAACATTCACCTATACTTATGTGTATTCTTCTGAACCGTCCTCTTAAATGCACCAGTTTTTGTATATTATTAAATGTTTTAACCAATTTCTAGCGTTCCAGGTTACATCTATTAATTCTTTAACTTAAGAGGACTATTAGTTATTGATAACAAGCCTACTATCAAACTAAACATTCACCTATACTTATGTGTATTCTTCTGAACCATCCTCTTAAATGCACCAGTTTTTGTATATTATTGAATGTTTTAATCAGTTTCTAGCGTTCCAGGTGACATCTATTAATTCTTTAACTTTAGAAGACTATGAGTTATTGATAACAAGCCTACTATGAAACTAAGCATTCACTTATACTTATGTGTATTCTTCTGAACCATCCTCTTAAATGCACCAGTTTTTGTATATTATTAAATGTTTTAACCAGTTTCTAGCGTTCCAGGTTACATCTATTAATTTTTTAACTTTAGAGGACTATTAGTTATTGATAACAAGCCTACTATGAAACTAAGCATTCACTTATACTTATGTGTATTCTTCTGAACCATCCTCTTAAATGCACCCGTTTTTGTATATTATTAAATGTTTTAACCAGTTTCTAGCGTTCCAGGTGACATCTATTAATTCTTTAACTTTAGAAGACTATGAGTTATTGATAACAAGCCTACTATGAAACTAAACATTCACCTATACTTATGTGTATTCTTCTGAACCATCCTCTTAAATGCACCAGTTTTTGTATATTATTAAATGTTTTAACCAGTTTCTAGCATTCCAGGTGACATCTATTAATTCTTTAACTTTAGAAGACTATGAGTTATTGATAACAAGCCTACTATGAAACTAAGCATTCACTTATACTTATGTGTATTCTTCTGAACCATCCTCTTAAATGCACCAGTTTTTGTATATTATTAAATGTTTTAACCAGTTTCTAGCGTTCCAGGTGACATCTATTAATTCTTTAACTTTAGAAGACTATGATTTATTGATAACAAGCCTACTATGAAACTAAACATTCACCTATACCTATGTGTATTCTTCTGAACCGTCCTCTTAAATGCACCCGTTTTTGTATATTATTAAATGTTTTAACCAGTTTCTAGCGTTCCAGGTTACATCTATTAATTCTTTAACTTAAGAGGACTATTAGTTATTGATAACAAGCCTACTATGAAACTAAACATTCACCTATACTTATGTGTATTCTTCTGAACCATCCTCTTAAATGCACCAGTTTTTGTATATTATTGAATGTTTTAACCAGTTTCTAGCGTTCCAGGTTACATCTATTAATTTTTTAACTTTAGAGGACTATTAGTTATTGATAACAAGCCTACTATGAAACTAAACATTCACTTATACTTATGTGTATTCTTCTGAACCATCCTCTTAAATGCACCAGTTTTTGTATATTATTAAATGTTTTAACCAGTTTCTAGCGTTCCAGGTGACATCTATTAATTCTTTAACTTTAGAAGACTATGAGTTATTGATAACAAGCCTACTATGAAACTAAACATTCATCTATACTTATGTGTATTCTTCTGAACCATCCTCTTAAATGCACCAGTTTTTGTATATTATTAAATGTTTTAACCAGTTTCTAGCGTTCCAGGTGACATCTATTACTTCTTTAACTTTAGAAGACTATAAGTTATTGATAACAAGCCTACTATGAAACTAAAGATTCACCTATACTTATGTGTATTCTTATGAACCAACCTCTTAAATGCACCAGTTTTTGTATATTATTGAATGTTTTAACCAGTTTCTAGCGTTCCAGGTGACATCTATTAATTCTTTAACTTTAGAAGACTATGAGTTATTGATAACAAGCCTACTATGAAACTAAACATTCACCTATACTTATGTGTATTCTTCTGAACCGTCCTCTTAAATGCACAAGTTTTTGTATATTATTGAATGTTTTAACCAATTTCTAACGTTCCAGGTTACATCTATTAATCCTTTAACTTAAGAGGACTATTAGTTATTGATAACAAGCCTACTATGAAACTAAACATTCACCTATACTTATGTGTATTCTTCTGAACCATCCTCTTAAATGCACCAGTTTTTGTATATTATTGAATGTTTTAACCAGTTTCTAGCGTTCCAGGTGACATCTATTAATTCTTTAACTTTAGAAGACTATGAGTTATTGATAACAAGCGTACTATGAAACTAAACATTCACCTATACTTATGTGTATTCTTCTGAACCGTCCTCTTAAATGCACCAGTTTTTGTATATTATTAAATATTTTAACCAGTGTCTAGCATTCCAGGTGACATCTATTAATTCTTTAACTTTAGAAGACTATGAGTTATTGATAACAAGCCTACTATGAAACTAAACATTCACCTATACTTATGTGTATTCTTCTGAACCATCCTTTTAAATGCAACAGTTTTTGTATATTATTAAATGTTTTAACCAGTTTCTAGCGTTCCAGGTGACATCTATTAATTCTTTAACTTTAGAAGACTATGAGTTATTGATAACAAGCCTACTATGAAACTAAGCATTCACTTATACTTATGTGTATTCTTCTGAACCATCCTCTTAAATGCACCAGTTTTTGTATATTATTAAATGTTTTAACCAGTTTCTAGCGTTCCAGGTTACATCTATTAATTTTTTAACTTTAGAGGACTATGAGTTATTGATAACAAGCCTACTATGAAACTAAACATTCACCTATACTTATGTGTATTCTTCTGAACCATCCTCTTAAATGCACCAGTTTTTGTATATTATTGAATGTTTTAACCAGTTTCTAGCATTCCAGGTGACATCTATTAATTCTTTAACTTTAGAAGACTATGAGTTATTGATAACAAGCCTACTATGAAACTAAACATTCACCTATACTAATGTGTATTCTTTTGAACCATCCTCTTAAATGCACCCGTTTTTGTATATTATTAAATGTTTTAACCAGTTTCTAGCGTTCCAGGTTACATCTATTAATGATTTAACTTAAGAGGACTATGAGTTATTGATAACAAGCCTACTATGAAACTAAACATTCACCTATACTAATGTGTATTCTTATGAACCATCCTCTTAAATGCACCAGCTTTTGTATATTATTAAATGTTTTAACCAGTTTCTAGCGTTCCGGGTGACATCTATTAATTCTTTAACTTAAGAGGACTATTAGTTATTGATAACAAGCCTACTATGAAACTAAACATTCACCTATACCTATGTGTATTCTTCTGAACCGTCCTCTTAAATGCACCCGTTTTTGTATATTATTAAATGTTTTAACCAGTTTCTAGCGTTCCAGGTTACATCTATTAATTCTTTAACTTAAGAGGACTATTAGTTATTGATAACAAGCCTACTATGAAACTAAACATTCACCTATACTTATGTGTATTCTTCTGAACCATCCTCTTAAATGCACCAGTTTTTGTATATTATTGAATGTTTTAACCAGTTTCTAGCGTTCCAGGTGACATCTATTAATTCTTTAACTTTAGAAGACTATGAGTTATTGATAACAAGCCTACTATGAAACTAAACATTCACCTATACTTATGTGTATTCTTCTGAACCATCCTCTTAAATGCACATGTTTTTGTATATTATTGAATGTTTTAACCAGTTTCTAGCGTTCCAGGTGACATCTATTAATTCTTTAACTTTAGAAGACTATGAGTTATTGATAACAAGCCTACTATGAAACCAAACATTCATCTATACTTATGTGTATTCTTCTGAACCATCCTCTTAAATGCACCAGTTTTTGTATATTATTAAATGTTTTAACCAGTTTCTAGCGTTCCAGGTGACATCAATTAATACTTTAACTTTAGAAGACTATGATTTATTGATAACAAGCCTACTATGAAACTAAACATTCACCTATACTTATGTGTATTCTTCTGAACCATCCTCTTAAATGCACCAGTTTTTGTATATTATTGAATGTTTTAACCAGTTTCTAGCATTCCAGGTGACATCTATTAATTATTTAACTTTAGAAGACTATGAGTTATTGATAACAAGCCTACTATGAAACTAAACATTCACCTATACTTATGTGTATTCTTCTGAACCATCCTCTTAAATGCACCAGTTTTTGTATATTATTAAATGTTTTAACCAGTTTCTAGCGTTCCAGGTGACATCTATTAATTCTTTAACTTTAGAAGACTATGAGTTATTGATAACAAGCCTACTATGAAACTAAACATTCATCTATACTTATGTGTATTCTTCTGAACCATCCTCTTAAATGCACCAGTTTTTGTATATTATTAAATGTTTTAACCAGTTTCTAGCGTTCCAGGTGACATCTATTACTTCTTTAACTTTAGAAGACTATAAGTTATTGATAACAAGCCTACTATGAAACTAAACATTCACCTATACATATATGTATTCTTATGAACCAACCTCTTAAATGCACCAGTTTTTGTATATTATTGAATGTTTTAACCAGTTTCTAGCGTTCCAGGTGACATCTATTAATTCTTTAACTTTAGAAGACTATGAGTTATTGATAACAAGCCTACTATGAAACTAAACATTCACCTATACTTATGTGTATTCTTCTGAACCGTCCTCTTAAATGCACAAGTTTTTGTATATTATTGAATGTTTTAACCAATTTCTAACGTTCCAGGTTACATCTATTAATCCTTTAACTTAAGAGGACTATTAGTTATTGATAACAAGCCTACTATGAAACTAAACATTCACCTATACTTATGTGTATTCTTCTGAACCATCCTCTTAAATGCACCAGTTTTTGTATATTATTGAATGTTTTAACCAGTTTCTAGCGTTCCAGGTGACATCTATTAATTCTTTAACTTTAGAAGACTATGAGTTATTGATAACAAGCGTACTATGAAACTAAACATTCACCTATACTTATGTGTATTCTTCTGAACCGTCCTCTTAAATGCACCAGTTTTTGTATATTATTAAATATTTTAACCAGTGTCTAGCATTCCAGGTGACATCTATTAATTCTTTAACTTTAGAAGACTATGAGTTATTGATAACAAGCCTACTATGAAACTAAACATTCACCTATACTTATGTGTATTCTTCTGAACCATCCTCTTAAATGCACCAGTTTTTGTATATTATTAAATGTTTTAACCAGTTTCTAGCGTTCCAGGTGACATCTATTAATTCTTTAACTTTAGAAGACTATGATTTATTGATAACAAGCCTACTATGAAACTAAACATTCACCTATACTTATGTGTATTCTTCTGAACCATCCTCTTAAATGCACCAGTTTTTGTATATTATTGAATGTTTTAACCAGTTTCTAGCATTCCAGGTGACATCTATTAATTCTTTAACTTTAGAAGACTATGAGTTATTGATAACAAGCCTACTATGAAACTAAACATTCACCTATACTAATGTGTATTCTTTTGAACCATCCTCTTAAATGCACCAGTTTTTGTATATTATTAAATGTTTTAACCAGTTTCTAGCATTCCAGGTGACATCTATTAATTCTTTAACTTTAGAAGACTATGAGTTATTGATAACAAGCCTACTATGAAACTAAGCATTCACTTATACTTATGTGTATTCTTTTGAACCATCCTCTTAAATGCACCCGTTTTTGTATATTATTAAATGTTTTAACCAGTTTCTAGCGTTCCAGGTGACATCTATTAATTCTTTAACTTTAGAAGACTATTAGTTATTGATAACAAGCCTACTATGAAACTAAACATTCACCTATACTTATGTGTATTCTTCTGAACCATCCTCTTAAATGCACCAGTTTTTGTATATTATTGAATGTTTTAACCAGTTTCTAGCGTTCCAGGTGACATCTATTAATTCTTTAACTTTAGAAGACTATGAGTTATTGATAACAAGCGTACTATGAAACTAAACATTCACCTATACTTATGTGTATTCTTCTGAACCGTCCTCTTAAATGCACCAGTTTTTGTATATTATTAAATATTTTAACCAGTGTCTAGCATTCCAGGTGACATCTATTAATTCTTTAACTTTAGAAGACTATGAGTTATTGATAACAAGCCTACTATGAAACTAAACATTCACCTATACTTATGTGTATTCTTCTGAACCATCCTTTTAAATGCAACAGTTTTTGTATATTATTAAATGTTTTAACCAGTTTCTAGCGTTCCAGGTGACATCTATTAATTCTTTAACTTTAGAAGACTATGAGTTATTGATAACAAGCCTACTATGAAACTAAGCATTCACTTATACTTATGTGTATTCTTCTGAACCATCCTCTTAAATGCACCAGTTTTTGTATATTATTAAATGTTTTAACCAGTTTCTAGCGTTCCAGGTTACATCTATTAATTTTTTAACTTTAGAGGACTATGAGTTATTGATAACAAGCCTACTATGAAACTAAACATTCACCTATACTTATGTGTATTCTTCTGAACCATCCTCTTAAATGCACCAGTTTTTGTATATTATTGAATGTTTTAACCAGTTTCTAGCATTCCAGGTGACATCTATTAATTCTTTAACTTTAAAAGACTATGAGTTATTGATAACAAGCCTACTATGAAACTAAACATTCACCTATACCTATGTGTATTCTTCTGAACCGTCCTCTTAAATGCACCAGTTTTTGTATATTATTAAATGTTTTAACCAGTTTCTAGCGTTCCAGGTTACATCTATTAATTCTTTAACTTTAGAAGACTATTAGTTATTGATAACAAGCCTACTATGAAACTAAACATTCACCTATACTTATGTGTATTCTTCTGAACCATCCTCTTAAATGCACCAGTTTTTGTATATTATTGAATGTTTTAACCAGTTTCTAGCTTTCTAGGTGACATCTATTAATTCTTTAACTTTAGAAGACTATGAGTTATTTATAACAAGCCTACTATGAAACTAAACATTCACCTATACTAATGTGTATTCTTTTGAACCATCCTCTTAAATGCACCAGTTTTTGTATATTATTAAATGTTTTAACCAGTTTCTAGCGTTCCAGGTGACATCTATTAATTCTTTAACTTTAGAAGACTATGAGTTATTGATAACAAGCCTACTATGAAACTAAACATTCATCTATACTTATGTGTATTCTTCTGAACCATCCTCTTAAATGCACCAGTTTTTGTATATTATTAAATGTTTTAACCAGTTTCTAGCGTTCCAGGTGACATCTATTACTTCTTTAACTTTAGAAGACTATAAGTTATTGATAACAAGCCTACTATGAAACTAAATATTCACCTATACTTATGTGTATTCTTCTGAACCAACCTCTTAAATGCACCAGTTTTTGTATATTATTGAATGTTTTAACCAGTTTCTAGCGTTCCAGGTGACATCTATTAATTCTTTAACTTTAGAAGACTATGAGTTATTGATAACAAGTCTACTATGAAACTAAACATTCACCTATACTTATGTGTATTCTTCTGAACCGTCCTCTTAAATGCACCAGTTTTTGTATATTATTAAATGTTTTAACCAATTTCTAACGTTCCAGGTTACATCTATTAATCCTTTAACTTAAGAGGACTATTAGTTATTGATAACAAGCCTACTATGAAACTAAACATTCACCTATACTTATGTGTATTCTTCTGAACCATCCTCTTAAATGCACCAGTTTTTGTATATTATTGAATGTTTTAACCAGTTTCTAGCGTTCCAGGTGACATCTATTAATTCTTTAACTTTAGAAGACTATGAGTTATTGATAACAAGCGTACTATGAAACTAAACATTCACCTATACTTATGTGTATTCTTCTGAACCGTCCTCTTAAATGCACCAGTTTTTGTATATTATTAAATATTTTAACCAGTGTCTAGCATTCCAGGTGACATCTATTAATTCTTTAACTTTAGAAGACTATGAGTTATTGATAACAAGCCTACTATGAAACTAAACATTCACCTATACTTATGTGTATTCTTCTGAACCATCCTCTTAAATGCACCAGTTTTTGTATATTATTAAATGTTTTAACCAGTTTCTAGCGTTCCAGGTGACATCTATTAATTCTTTAACTTTAGAAGACTATGAGTTATTGATAACAAGCCTACTATGAAACTAAGCATTCACTTATACTTATGTGTATTCTTTTGAACCATCCTCTTAAATGCACCAGTTTTTGTATATTATTAAATGTTTTAACCAGTTTCTAGCGTTCCAGGTGACATCTATTAATTCTTTAACTTAAGAGGACTATTAGTTATTGATAACAAGCCTACTATGAAACTAAACATTCACCTATACTTATGTGTATTCTTCTGAACCATCCTCTTAAATGCACTTGTTTTTGTATATTATTAAATGTTTTAACCAGTTTCTAGCGTTCCAGGTGACATCTATTAATTCTTTAACTTTAGAAGACTATATGTTATTGATAACAAGCCTACTATGAAACTAAACATTCACCTATACTTATGTGTATTTTTCTGAACCATCCTCTTAAATGCACCAGTTTTTGTATATTATTGAATGTTTTAACCAGTTTCTAGCGTTCCAGGTGACATCTATTAATTCTTTAACTTTAGAAGACTATGAGTTATTGATAACAAGCCTACTATGAAACTAAACATTCACCTATACTTATGTGTATTCTTCTGAACCGTCCTCTTAAATGCACAAGTTTTTGTATATTATTGAATGTTTTAACCAATTTCTAACGTTCCAGGTTACATCTATTAATCCTTTAACTTAAGAGGACTATTAGTTATTGATAACAAGCCTACTATGAAACTAAACATTCACCTATACTTATGTGTATTCTTCTGAACCATCCTCTTAAATGCACCAGTTTTTGTATATTATTGAATGTTTTAACCAGTTTCTAGCGTTCCAGGTGACATCTATTAATTCTTTAACTTTAGAAGACTATGAGTTATTGATAACAAGCGTACTATGAAACTAAACATTCACCTATACTTATGTGTATTCTTCTGAACCGTCCTCTTAAATGCACCAGTTTTTGTATATTATTAAATATTTTAACCAGTGTCTAGCATTCCAGGTGACATCTATTAATTCTTTAACTTTAGAAGACTATGAGTTATTGATAACAAGCCTACTATGAAACTAAACATTCACCTATACTTATGTGTATTCTTCTGAACCATCCTTTTAAATGCAACAGTTTTTGTATATTATTAAATGTTTTAACCAGTTTCTAGCGTTCCAGGTGACATCTATTAATTCTTTAACTTTAGAAGACTATGAGTTATTGATAACAAGCCTACTATGAAACTAAGCATTCACTTATACTTATGTGTATTCTTCTGAACCATCCTCTTAAATGCACCAGTTTTTGTATATTATTAAATGTTTTAACCAGTTTCTAGCGTTCCAGGTTACATCTATTAATTTTTTAACTTTAGAGGACTATGAGTTATTGATAACAAGCCTACTATGAAACTAAACATTCACCTATACTTATGTGTATTCTTCTGAACCATCCTCTTAAATGCACCAGTTTTTGTATATTATTGAATGTTTTAACCAGTTTCTAACGTTCCAGGTTACATCTATTAATCCTTTAACTTAAGAGGACTATTAGTTATTGATAACAAGCCTACTATGAAACTAAACATTCACCTATACTTATGTCTATTCTTCTGAACCATCCTCTTAAATGCACCAGTTTTTGTATATTATTGAATGTTTTAACCAGTTTCTAGCGTTCCAGGTGACATCTATTAATTCTTTAACTTTAGAAGACTATGAGTTATTGATAACAAGCGTACTATGAAACTAAACATTCACCTATACTTATGTGTATTCTTCTGAACCGTCCTCCTAAATGCACCAGTTTTTGTATATTATTAAATATTTTAACCAGTGTCTAGCATTCCAGGTGACATCTATTAATTCTTTAACTTTAGAAGACTATGAGTTATTGATAACAAGCCTACTATGAAACTAAACATTCACCTATACTTATGTGTATTCTTCTGAACCATCCTTTTAAATGCAACAGTTTTTGTATATTATTAAATGTTTTAACCAGTTTCTAGCGTTCCAGGTGACATCTATTAATTCTTTAACTTTAGAAGACTATGAGTTATTGATAACAAGCCTACTATGAAACTAAGCATTCACTTATACTTATGTGTATTCTTCTGAACCATCCTCTTAAATGCACCAGTTTTTGTATATTATTAAATGTTTTAACCAGTTTCTAGCGTTCCAGGTTACATCTATTAATTTTTTAACTTTAGAGGACTATTAGTTATTGATAACAAGCCTACTATGAAACTAAGCATTCACTTATACTTATGTGTATTCTTCTGAACCATCCTCTTAAATGCACCATTTTTTGTATATTATTAAATGTTTAAACCAGTTTCTAGCGTTCCAGGTGACATCTATTAATTCTTTAACTTTAGAAGACTATGAGTTATTGATAACAAGCCTACTATGAAACTAAACATTCATCTATACTTATGTGTATTCTTCTGAACCATCCTCTTAAATGCACCAGTTTTTGTATATTATTAAATGTTTTAACCAGTTTCTAGCGTTCCAGGTGACATCTATTACTTCTTTAACTTTAGAAGACTATAAGTTATTGATAACAAGCCTACTATGAAACTAAATATTCACCTATACTTATGTGTATTCTTCTGAACCAACCTCTTAAATGCACCAGTTTTTGTATATTATTGAATGTTTTAACCAGTTTCTAGCGTTCCAGGTGACATCTATTAATTCTTTAACTTTAGAAGACTATGAGTTATTGATAACAAGTCTACTATGAAA
>NW_020647859.1:0-569 GCF_003573695.1 Papaver somniferum | reverse complement strand
AAGTGAAAAAGCATGAACTAGTGAACCCTTAGTGACCTTTAGGTCCTAAGATCCAGTAATACCAAAACCATCAAAACGAAAATCACATAAAAAGCGCAGGAAATACCATTTTAGGCAGAGGTGTCCATGAGGTCTTGAACCTTTGCTTAGTGAGATATTACCGGAATTACTTGCTAGAGACAGTGAACTATGTCTTGAACTGCTAGCATTTGATATAATTCGTGATAACAACCACGGGTGATATCTCCAAGATTGCTGCCAAGCTCGTGTCGTTTTGTCCAATTTGGCCCTGGACATATCCTGTTTCTAAGAATGCTCTAGAGAATCAAAGCTCATATTCTCATAGGAAGCGGCCCGCTTCCTCATTCAGATAGGTGAGTTTCCATAAAGAGTGTTACTGATACACCCCACTTCAATCTTAGATTGAAACTATAGAACTCATTAAGACTTCTTAAAAGTCATCCTTCACATGCAGTCACACTATCACGTCTACACCATAGGAAAGGGACAGAGAATAAAATTCTCTGATAGTGTTTACCTTTACCCACCACAAATTAGTTGTCTCATTC
>NW_020647858.1:0-1538 GCF_003573695.1 Papaver somniferum | reverse complement strand
CCGAGAATTGACGCCTATGTAGTAGTTATTTTAAGTTAATGTATTTCTTTTATTCTCATGTATGATGTGGTTGTTCAATGCAATATGTTTTTATTTATGAAATTGATTGTATAATTGAGGAAATATTTAAATTACTTATAATATTGATGGTTTTAGATAATCGTAATAACAAAATATATACAACAAATTAAATAACATATTACCATAGTGAATCGATTTGTCCTTCAACTTCAATCATCCCACTCCACCAAAAAACAATTAGGACATTCCCAGAAATGCCTTCCATATGTGTCTTCTTCATAAGAAGTCCGCAAATGCATAAAAGTCTTGCAATCGGGCTTTGAGCATCCACTGATTCTCTGTGGACAATGTTTGTATTCGTGATCTCCATATCCACAATGCTTGCAGTGTAATAACTCCATCTTCAATTTGGCTTTAAGTTTGAAGTTTTTGCAGAGTGTTGCAATCTTTTCTTCTTCTTCCTTTTTAATCTTCATAGCATCATCTAGCATATGTGGTTCCTATGGACAGTTGGGATCTTGACATTGCAAATACCTGAGCTTTTCCGGTTGTGATTCAATCACCATTCTGATGCGTGAACAACCTTCTCGCGGACAGTTTGAATACATCCAAGAGCATTGCATAAGACTGTGGTTATCCATGAAACATAATGGACAAACCTATTTTGCTTCGACAAATAATATTTGCTTCGCTTTTCCTTTAGAAAACATGGTGGATGTTGAGAAAGAAATCTGTTGGTTTGGTTGAGAGGTGTTGTATTTATAACACGAAAATAGGCGTTGGTAATTCAAACGGGCGGTTTTAGTAAAGTCGCGCGGTTTTACTACAGAACACCAACTCCTATGGTAATTCAAACGGGCGCTTAAAGGAAAGTCACGCGCGGTTGTATTAACAACGCCAACGGCTAAATTCCCAACGACTCGATCTTCTTTCTCGACCTATAAATTCCATTCCTCCCATCTCCAAAATCACATCTTCTTTTTATTCTTTTTTTCTAAAACTCTTGATCTCTCCCACTCTGCAGAAATGTATGTTAGAAATCGTGGTCCCAAGTTTACTGAAGAAGAGGATATAACAATATGCAAAGCATATTTTTTTATAGGGTAATCACTGGTGTTGTTATTTTTCATGACAGTTGTTTTTGGGAGAACTTTTTTTCAATGTTCGTCTCACTGACGGGAAACCCAGGAAACCGAGATGCTCGTCGATTGCGTGCTCGTTTTCAATATATTAGGCTTGTATTCCAACCATTTCTTGTTCTGGTAATAGAAATTGATCGAGAAAAGTTCAGTGCTGTAACTGAAGATGAAGTGATCCAAACAACTCTTGATAATTGGGAGGAAGCTCACGGTAAAACTTTTCGTTACGAAGCGTGTTTCAGAATTCTAAAAGATGGTCCATCTCAAGCACATCGTTATTGCACTCGAATGCCGCTCCCGGTCTTTACAATGTCAGAAGATGTTGCTCTTGTTCGATGTGGATTACGTTGTATGATGAGAACAATGAACAATGACAAT
>NW_020647857.1:0-835 GCF_003573695.1 Papaver somniferum | reverse complement strand
ATTCTTGCGGAATTTATAGCTGGGCAATTAAAAAATAGAGTTTCATTTCGAAAGGCAATGAAAAAAGCTATTGAATTAACTGAGCAAGCAGATACAAAAGGAATTCAAGTACAAATTGCAGGACGTATTGACGGAAAAGAAATAGCACGTGTCGAATGGATCAGAGAAGGTAGGGTTCCCCTACAAACCATTCGAGCTAAAATTGATTATTGTTCGTATACAGTTCGGACTATTTATGGGGTATTAGGCATAAAAATTTGGATATTTGCAGACGAGAAATAATCAAAGATTTCTTCTTTGACTTTTCTATCTAGCACAGGACCAAAAAAAAACAAAACCTTTCATTATTTTTCCCTTTAATCTAAAATGATCAATTTCAAATCTTTTAATTCTATAGGGTTAAATAAAAATTAGATTGACCCTTTGGTATAATTGCTATGCTTAGTGTGTGACTCGTTGGTTTTTTTAGTTTAAAAAAAAAAAAAAAAGGAAAGGACGGTCCCCTAGTCTGAACTAAGAACTATGTAACTAATAACCAGCTCATTGCTTCGTATTATCGGGATCCAAAGAAACAGTCACTATATGATCTATTGATCATATCGTTGTAGCAACTGAAATCTTTTTAATATTACATATACATAAAAGAAAAACCAATCTGATCATGGATTGTGATATGAAATAAAAAAAGGATGTGGATAAATGGAAGGGGGAGAGAAAGAGAGAAGGAGAATATCAACGATATATGATTCCAATATGTATGGTCTATGAATAATCTCATACAAAGGCAGTGTAATAAAGCATCAATATGGATTCGGCCATAATCATAATTAATCAT
>NW_020647856.1:0-2200 GCF_003573695.1 Papaver somniferum | reverse complement strand
GAGGGTGAAAAGGTGTGTGATGACATGGCGATGATATGTATACTTATGCCGACATGGCATCACTACATAGCAGAATGATTGTGGTTGCGCCATGTGGTGTTTTTGGGGTCCTTGTTATAAAGAAAGATGTGGTAGAAAACTCGACCTTTATTAACTGTTGAATTGTGAACATGAACACTGATCCAATCAACTCGACATCTCGTTTTATAGATTTATGTGAAGTACGTACCACAATACTATCTTCATCATGCATGATAATTCATACATTGAAGGATAAAAAACAACTTAATTAAACACTAGTAACTGTCACACTCACAAACAGGCCAGTAACAGTCACACACACAAACGACAGTCACTGGAAATAGAAAAGCATCACTTAATTAAGATTGATTGCGACCGCTTCAATTGACTTGGACGTGATATCTCCATGCGTACATGTTTTTTTAAGCCACCGTGACAACTGCAATGTTGGAATTCTTGTTGCACAAATCGAAGCATGCATCGTTACAACGTTCCACTGCTTCGTCTAATTCTGAAACAAGTAGCGTTTGATTGCTTTAACAATGCCAATTAAGTAAAGGAAAAGGAATAAAAAAAGGTAGTGAGCTCGATCATTTTACCTGAATCCTGAGGAGTGTTTATGTTTTTGCACACAGAGAATGCACACCCCAACTTGCAGTACTCATTGATTTTATTTTCGTTCGTTACGTTGCTTTGTTCTTCAAATTCATCACCATTGTCTACTGCCCCCCCAAAAAAAGGATTAAAATTTGGAAAATCTTTACTAATAATATTAGTAGAAAATTATGGTAAAAAGCGCTGAGTTCGTTGTAAATTTTTTTTACCTGAGTTTTGGAAATTGCTAGTGTTAGCCCATGGGTGGCTTGAGGGGCACCTGTTCTCTCTAGTAAATCTACAACCACAGGATCTGGCACAAAGTTTCGTTGCACCTGTTCGTCTAACACATGCTTGGTAACAATTTCTTCCAGCTTTGGAATCGCAGCAGCTTCTAGCCTCTACTGAAGCCTGTGCTATGAACAGACCGAGTATGAGTACACCTATAATCACACTACCAAAAGGAGCTTTTGCTACACATTTTCCTGCTTCCATTTTCTTGGTTGATTTCTTTGCTTAGATACTTTTGATTTTGATCGATAACTTCTTGAATATTTGAATAACTTGTGTTCCATATACAAGTTTTGCAATTTATTTATACCCAGAAGGATTGATTAGTTTATTGATTAGGTGGGCATCATTCAATGAATCTAGTGCCAGATTTCTGGTCCATACCTGCCGATCTACCATTGTTTACTCAACAATGACGCAAAACAAAATAAAGAATCTGTTCTACATCTAGCCACACATGAATCTAGTGCTGGAAGAATATCAGGTAGGCATAGTGCACATAAATACAATGTCTAATCACCTACTATTTGTTTATGGAATTGTGTATTGTTAAATTAGCCGCCTCAATCAATTGATGTAGACCGAGTTCGTTGATCACCCGTGCGGGTTTGGTATCTCGGTAAAAAATTTGTTGTTTTCAAGGATCGCTCCCACGCCGATAAGTCATATATTTTTTAGGAGAAAATGCTAACCGTGGTTAATCCTGTGCGGGGAAGAGGTGGACCGACTTGAGCCCAGATTCGGATGTTAGAACCGTTCCCACTTTTAGTATCCACACAATAGACCAAATCTAAATCATTCATATTATTCGTAGCTTAGGTTTGATGGTGGTACTACAAAGGTAATCTCATCTCCATTTGTGTTTCGGGCAGTGGATTACTTTTCAATTACATTATGGAGCAGACAATTTGTCTGTATAGATAATGATATGTTTACATCTAATATGGTCTTTAACGGCATCTAATATGCTTATGGCCTCCGACTCATAATTTTGAAGGTCGAGACAATGTGTGCTTTAAGGTTAAAGTTATTGAATTTATTTTGAACGTTAAAATTAACTTTCTACGGGTTTTGTACACAATTACATAAAGCGACAGTGTCTCTTTGATGCTCAGTTGTATATTTAACTGAGTTCAAACCGTGTGGACTGAGTTGTATATTTAACTGAGTTGCCTACAAAATTACATAAAGCGACAGTGTCTCTTTGATGCTCAGTCCAACATTAAGCGATCAGATTATGCTATCTATAGACTATATCATTGAGCTCATTGACAGTTTTCATTTAAAAAAAAAA
>NW_020647855.1:0-398 GCF_003573695.1 Papaver somniferum | reverse complement strand
GGTTGCAGTTTCATTCAATCTGATATATTTGACACCTCAAACCTCGCCTGGACTAGAACATCAGGTCTGCATATGGTAATCTTGCAACCCGAGTTCAGTAATAGGTTGCAATTTTATCCAATCTGATATATTTGACACCTCAAACCTCGCGTGGACGAGAACATCAGGTTTGTATATGGTAATTTTGTAACCTGAATTCAGTAATAGGTTGCAGTTTCATCCAATCTGATATATTTAAACCCTCAAACCTCGCCTAGACGAGAACATCGGGTCTGTATATGGTAATTTTGCATCCTGAGTTCAGTAATAGGTTGTAGTTTCATCCAATCTGATATATTTGACACCTCAAACCTGGCCTGGATGAGAACATCGGGTTTGTATATGGTAATCTTGCAACC
>NW_020647854.1:0-499 GCF_003573695.1 Papaver somniferum | reverse complement strand
TGATGATGGAGGTGAGGAAGAGGAAGCAAATGATGAAGAGGAGGAAGATGAAAAAAATGATGAAGAGGAGGCCGATGAAAAAAAGGAAGATGAAGAAAATGATGAAGAAAAGGAAGATGAAGCAAATGTTATGTGGCTATAATATGACGACATGGGAGTCCCAAACTTGTCATGTTTGGACAAACACACTCTTCTTCATAATCCCCCATTTCATAAAGTTGTACTTCATACATTATCTTATCAATAGCGCGGTGCGAAACTTGATGTGTAATTCCCCTTAGCCACTTATTGTCTAACCATTTGGTGTGTTTTTTACTTCGGCTTTTTTCAAAAGACTCCATAACTCTACGTGATCACGGCGGAAATACGAATCTATGGCTTCGAATAGCGTAACTAACACACCATTACAACTATGAAGTTTCTTCTTCAACCGGTTGTGAGATGACTCCGTCGTACTTGTAGCTTGGTTGTCATAGTGCCTATATTGGTTAGTGAACGC
>NW_020647852.1:0-476 GCF_003573695.1 Papaver somniferum | reverse complement strand
CTGAAGGATTCTTAGGATAGCCAAAACCTGGGGGATATTGAGAGTTACTAGACTGACCTTGATTCTGGCCCTTAGACCAAGAAAGGTTGGGATGGTTTCTCCAGCCAGGGTTATAGGTTTCTGAATAAGGGTCAAACTTCTGACGGTTATCGAATTTAGTGTTGTTATAAAGAGCATCGGCTTGCTCTTCAACAGTATGGTCTTCCCAAAAGGGCTCTATTCTACCACTAGTACCACTATAATGACCTAATTCCAACGCTTCTAACCTTTTGGCTATGGCTGCTATTTTAGCATCTGACTCATAGGATCCTTCTACCCTATTGACATTCCTCTACTTAGAAGAATTATTTTCTGGAGTTCCCTATTATTTTCCCATTGTTGGGTCTTATTGGCGATTTCATTCAAAAATGTCATCGCCTCATCAACAGTTTTATTCTCAAACCCACCTGTGCATAAGGACTCAACCATGGTTGTTG
>NW_020647851.1:0-756 GCF_003573695.1 Papaver somniferum | reverse complement strand
TTTTTTTTTTAATTTATAACCCTTCCGTAGGGTTTTAAAAATAATGTCCAATGTTCAATGTCCGAAAAAAAAATGTCCAAAAATAAAAAATTTAATTTCAGTTTCTAAAAAAAAATTAACAATAAAAATAAATATCTAAAAAATAATAATAAAAAAAAGTCCTTCGTCTTCTTTCCGTTCTTTTTGCTTTAAGCTTTCTTCCTAGTCTTTATGAAATCGCCAAAAATCTTTGATAACTTCTTCTTCTTTTTCTTTTCGATCCAAGCCTCAAATTTTATATCATATAGACAAATACCCAAAGAACGTAAAAAAGAACAAAGAAAAATAAATCTAAAAAATAAAATTCTACCTAAACACAATTCCGCGTCGGCGCCGCCAAAATGATTGAGATTTTTCGTGGTTGTAATAATGAGGTTCAAACTCTCGGACTTGTGAAGGATAATTTTTTAAACTTAATAAAAAACATAAATATATACAATAAAAATATTAACACTGGTGCGAGAAACTGGGACTAAATATTCGGCCATTTTTCATTTTCAAGTGGTTCAGAATTTAATTCTAGGCGATTATAGTTCAAAACAAAACAAATATAAACTCTAGTTTATTGCCAAGATAGATTTTATAAAATATTACTTGTATTTCTTAAGCATGGCATATCAAAAATCCCTAGGACTAAGCATACTCCATCAAATGAAATCACAAGTAATTAATTTAAAATCTTAATTCAATTAAAATTAGTGCAAAAAGTAAATAAAA
>NW_020647850.1:0-2115 GCF_003573695.1 Papaver somniferum | reverse complement strand
TTAGTTGTACATTAACTGTCATCCACTAGGTACACACCTATATAAAGAGAAAGGCAAGAGAGAGAAAGAGAGATACACTTTAGGAGAGGATTATTATTATGAGAGGATTTTATATGGTGTAGTATTATCTCCTTCTTCTTCCCCAAAGAGAGCTCCAAATACTCATTAATGGAGTCTTAATTGTAATCCATATGTAATTACAAACAACCATAATGAAGTTCCCTAACCCCGTGGATGTAGATCATATTGATCGAACCACGTAAATCTTGTGTCTTATTTTCTATTTTCATTATCTTTATCTTTATTTTCATATCAAATAAGTTTAGATCTAAAAATTATAGTCATGATAATACAAGGGGTGTATTGTAGGATTTCCTGCAACTACACATAGTATCCTGCTGGGATCAGAGACGTAAGCAGCCCAAATGTACCTCGAATCAGTGTGATATTGATTAGGGTTTAAATACAGTCCAGACCGAAGTTAGTTTGTAGTAGGCTAGTGTCTGTAGCGGCTTAATACAGTATGGTGTTCAATCTGGAATAGGTCCCAAGGTTATTCTGCATTTACAGTTTCCTCGTTAACAAAATTTCTGGTGTCTGTGTTATTTTTATTCCGCATTATATTTTGTTATATAATTGAAATATCATAGGTTATGCGTTAAGATCAATCAATTAGAATATCCAACCTTTGGTTGTTGATTTAAATTGATTGACACTTGGATATTGGTCTTTGGTACCATCCAAGTTATCTCTCTAGTATTTGATAAAGACTCGTAGATTTCCATTTGCTTGAGTATAGATCAAATCGAGAGATAGAGATATTAACTCATTGATATAATTTTATTAAGATTGAGTCTGACTGTCTAGTTGATTCTCTTAAAACTATATTCGAGTTAGTTCATACAGATTGCTAATCGAAATATTGGGTGAGGTTGTTAGACCCCCACATTTTCAGATGTCCTTCCAAAAAGTGGAGATTAGAAGCTCTAAAAGCTTCACCTAGTTCACTCGCCAAATTCTTCAATTGTTGTTTAGGACTGTACTGCTTGTCTTTTCTTACAAGTTTATTGCGAAATCCAAATGAATTGGACTTAATTTTATTTAGTGGATTTGTGGAATTCTTGAATTCTTGATGCCTGAACTGAAGTGCTTTGGTTGTTTTTCTTGAATAACAGATCTTATGATTCTAAAGTGATTAAGGGTGCTAATCAGTAAATGGCAAATGGAAGGTACTTTCTGATATATTTTTTTATTTCCTAGTTGTAATTCTGCTTATCACCATTTGTGGCAATAAGAATATCATAGAATCATGGAAATTCATGGTCATATATCTATCAGTTGTAGAGGCAAGGGGAATCAATGTACGCATATGATTTTCTCTTTGTCCAGGTTAGTTTTCTTTACAAATTATTTGAATGAGAATCAAACCTTTATGTCTTAATTTGATTTGGTACCGGAGGTTATTTTTGTTGCCCATCACCCTTGTCTTAGTGATGGTTTGCATTGACTTTATTTCCACAAGCTACAATGGTATTTTCCCGGTGATGCACAAATTTTCTACTTCTACGGGAAGATGCTCTACACTCAGATTTGTCTAAGCTTTGTGCGAAGAAAAAAGTGAATCGCGAAGAATAATTATCACACCTCTATAATCCAAATCCTGGTTTGTCTTCAGATTTCTTTCTTGATAACGTGCTGGATGTCTCTTCATGTAGACTTGTATCTTGCTTAGGATTTAGAGACATCATAGTTGGAACCTCCGTTTGATAGCACAAGCAGATGTCCATTCATATTTTGACACGAATTATATAGGATGCAAGGAAATCTATGGAGACTTTAATGATTGGATCCCCTCTATGATTAGAGTAGAATAACTGAAAATGTGGGGGTCTAACAACCACACCCAATATTTCGATTAGCAATCTGTATGGTCTAACTCCAATATACTTTCTAGAGAATCAAATAAACAGTCAGACTCAATCTAGGTAAAAGTATATTGAGGAGTTAATATCTCTTCGCTTGATTTGATCTTTACTCAAGCAAATAGAAATGTGTGAGTCTTTATCAAATACAAGGAATAAACTTGGATGGTACCAAAGACCAATATCCAAGGAT
>NW_020647849.1:0-1567 GCF_003573695.1 Papaver somniferum | reverse complement strand
GAAACTTCGGATTAAGGAATACATGGTTATGTAATCTAAACTCTCATTCCAATCATTGAGACATTCTCAGAGGACGTTATATAACCGTTATTCACAGACCGTTTCACGTCAGAGCAATTCTCAAAGTAATTGAAACTTTTCATGACTTTCGTCACTAGGTGAAGATAAACTTGATCAAAGCGAAACGCTTTACCAACACACGATTTCGAGAAAAAGATAAGTAGTGAATACTCAGCTCGAAATGTCAAATGTGTGTGATCCGGTCTATATAGCATACGACTTTTTGTCTCATAAGAAGTAGGAGATAGAATAGATAGAATTTTGAGTGATATATAAGATCAAGTATCCACACAACTTTTTGTTGATGAAGTTCCACAGTTCCTTGAGTAGATCTTCGTCGTTGTATGATGAATCACCATGAAGTCCTTGAGCTCAACTACATTTTTCTATCCTAGTCCGAGACTTAGCCATAATAGATTAGAAATCAAAATTCATAGTTTTGATCACTAATATTGACAAACATGCTTGATATAGCAACGCATGCGAGGTCGACCGAGCTATGCTCTAACAAAGGGTTTACCACAATGTGTTATCTTTGGCAAGGTTTTTAACGAGGCAACTAAAGCGAGTCCTACTTTTTACAAAAGTCTTCAAATTTATTCCCAGTGTATTTCTTTTTTGCTAGTGATCTGGGCTGACATTGGAGGCATATCCCTTCCTAGGGAAACCTTTAGTGATCAAGTCCAAGTCGCTTAGCCGGTTTATTAATATAAATCGATTTATTCTCAAAAAATAAGAATCTGGGATACACTCAATATCGTTAGTTCGCCAATTTACTACCCTATGGAGTTTTTAATTGGGCCAACATGACCTTGGCATGAACACACCTAGAAAAGTATGGTAACCGGACAAGACATGCATCTGACACCTGTCTAATTAATACGCGGTGGACATGCCACATCATGTGTCATGTAAAGGTTGACACTGGACACCGATTGAATAATTGCAGACACATCATAAATGATCCATATTGGTTTGGAACATCGAAATCAATTAAATGTGATGCTAACTTATTTTCATCATAGTCAAATCCAGGCATTATTCATGAAATTTTTTGATGATTATTTCATATTATTAATTATTTTAATTATCAAAGTATATGAAAATAAGAACACATTGTAAAGTGGGTTGTTATAAGATCTCACTTTAATTGTGTATAAAAGCATATGTAGCGCGTTTTGTAACTTTTTTTTATTTTTTTTATATTTGACGCAAGGTTTGAAAAACACCCGTTTGTACTGGAAAAGACGGCCGTTAAAACGGTCACACCCGTATACGGTGGCCGCGAGGATCCTCGAACCCCGTGCCTTTATAATACCGATAAATAGGAAACAACGTGAATTTTTTAGGACTATTTCAGTTTTCACACACGTTATAACCGTTTTTCTAAAATTAGTTTGAATGTTTTTTCTTCTAAATAACATTTTAACATGCATTTTTTAGAACTGTTTTCCTGGTATCACGCACGTTATAATCGTGTAAATAACTTTGTTGCTATTTTTTTTTT
>NW_020647848.1:0-2697 GCF_003573695.1 Papaver somniferum | reverse complement strand
TGTACCTCGAATCAGTGTGATATTGATTAGGGTTTAAATACAGTCCAGACCGAAGTTAGTTTGTAGTAGGCTAGTGTCTGTAGCGGCTTAATACAATATGATGTTCAATTTGGACTAGGTCCCGGGGTTTTTCTGCATTTGCGGTTTCCTCGTTAACAAAATTTCTGGTGTCTGTGTTATTTTTATTCCGCATTATATTTTGTTATATAATTGAAATATCATAGGTTATGCGTTAAGATCAATCAATTAGAATATCCAACCTTTGGTTGTTGATTTAAATTGATTGACACTTGGATATTGGTCTTTGGTACCATCCAAGTTATCTCTCTAGTATATGATAAAGACTCGCAGATTTCCATTTGCTTGAGTATAGATCAAATCGAGAGATAGAGATATTAACTCATTGATATTCTTTTAATAAGATTGAGTCTGACTGTCTAGTTGATTCTCTTAAAACTATATTCGAGTTAGTCCATACAGATTGCTAATCGAAATATTTGGTGAGGTTGCTAGACCCCCATATTTTCAGATGTCCTTCCAAAAAGTGGAGATTAGAAGCTCTAAAAGCTTCACCTAGTTCACTCGCCAAATTCTTCAATTGTTGTTTAGGACTGTACTGTTTGTCTTTTCTTACAAGTTTATTGCAAAATCCAAATGAATTGGACTTAATTTTATTTAGTGGATTAGTGGAATTCTTGAATGCTTGATGCCTGAACTGAAGTGCTTCGGTTGTTTTTCTTGAATAACAGATCTTATGATTCTAAAGTGATTGAGGGTGCTAATCAGTAAATGGCAAATGGAAGGTACTTTCTGATATATTTTTTTATTTCCTAGTTGTAATTCTGCTTATCACCATTTGTGGCAATAAGAATATCATAGAATCATGGAAATTCATAGTCATATATCTATCTGTTATAGAGGCAAGGGGAATCGATGTACGCATATGATTTTCTCTTTGGCCAGGTTAGTTTTCTTTACAAATTATTTGAATGAGAATTAAACCTTTATGTCTTAATTTGATTTGGTACCGGAGGTTATTTTTGTTGCCCATCACCCTTTTCTTAGTGATGGTTTGCATTGACTTTATTTCCACAAGCTACAATGGTATTGTCCCGGTGATGCACAAATTTTCTACTTCTACGGGAAGATGCTCTACACTCAGATTTGTCTAAGCTTTGTGCGAAGAAAAAAGTGAATCGCGAAGAAAAATTATCACACCTCTATAATCCAAATCCTGGTTCGTCTTCAGATTTCTTTCTTGATAACGTGCTGGATGTATCTTCATGTAGACTTGTATCTTGCTTAGGATTTAGAGACATCATAGTTGGAACCTCCGTTTGATAGCACAAGCAGATGTCCATTCATATTTTGACACGAATTATGTAGGATGCAAGGAAATCTATGGAGACTTTAATGATTGGATCCCCTCTCTGATTAGAGTAGAATAACTGAAAATGCGGGGGTCTAACAACCACACCCAATATTTCGATTAGCAATCTGTATGGTCGAATTCCAATATACTTTATAGAGAATCAACTAGACAGTCAGACTCAATCTAGGTAAAAGTATATCGAGGAGTTAATATCTCTTCGCTTGATTTGATCTTTACTCAAGCAAATAGAAATCTGCGAGTCTTTATCAAATACAAGGAAAAAACTTGGATGGTACCAAAGACCAATATCCAAGGATCAATCAATATCCAATCAACAACCAAAGGTTGGATTTCACTATTGATCGATACAATATTTCAATTATATAACAAAATATAATGTGGAATAAAAATAACACAGATACCAGAAATTTTGTTAACGAGGAAACCGCAAATGCAGAAAAACCCCGGGACCTAGTCCAAATTGAACATCACATTGTATTAAGCCGCTACAGACACTACCCTACAACGAACTAACTTCGGTCTGGACTGTACTTGAACCCTAATCAATATCTCATTGATTCAAGGTATAGTTGCGCTCTTTACGTCTCTGATTTCAACAGGATACTACGCACTTGATTCCCTTAGCTGATCTCACCCACAACCAAGAGTTGCTACGACCCAAAGTCGAAGACTTGAATAAACAAATCTGTATCACACAGAAAAGTCTACAAGGATAGATAAATCTGTCTCCCACAGATAAACCTAAAAGTTTTGTTCTGTCTTTTGATAAAAATCAAGGTGAACAAGAACCATATGATAAATCAGACTTATATTCCCGAAGAACAGCCTAGTATTATCAATCACCTCACAATAATCTAAATCGTATGGTAGCGAAACTGCAATGACCCGTCCCTCCGCCGATACTTTCCCCACTTAGCCACTGCGGTTATCCTGTAGTATGTGATTTTTAACGGGCATCGCTGCGGTAATCCAGCAAAAACTTCCCGGATGGTCACCCATCCCTGGATTACTCCATCCCGAGCACGCTTAACTGCAGAGTTTTCTGCCAACCCAATTGTGCTGAAAAGACCTCGGTATAATGTAAACGTTCCTTGTCTCCTATGAGAGAAGTATCTAGCATATTCCACCAGCATACACCCCACCCGAGCACAAGCGAACGACCCCTAGTTTTATCCCAACTAACACTGATATTGTTCCCACTTACCCACTGTGCTAATCCAGCAGTGTGAGATTTTTAACGGCACTACTGCGGATATCCAGCAGCAGCTTCCCGAGAGGTCACCCATCCGTAACTACTCTCGGTC
>NW_020647847.1:0-985 GCF_003573695.1 Papaver somniferum | reverse complement strand
TACTTTGGGGTAATTAGTCCCCCAATCATCCTCGGAATCCTTCAAGTTTAACTCATATCTTCCCATACTCATCGACCAAACCACCTTATCCCACGCTTTCATGAATAACCCAAACTTAATCTCACCTTCTTTCCATTCTTCGCCTTCTTTCTCTTTCTCCTTCTCTCGCTCCTCTTTAGTTAGTTTGTTAAGACGTTCATCTTCCTCTTTTTCACGTTTAGTTCCTTTCTTTGCTTTCGGTTTTTGGATATGACTTCTACAATTCTTTCTAAGATTGCATTGTATATGCCAAGTGCAAAGGAAATTTTGTGCATTCTGAAAGACTATCCTCACGGCGTTCATTATTGATTTCTCATTGTCGGTGACTATAACCCCCGGAGTTTCGTCTTCGTGGTAGAGAAGCTTCAAAGTTTCCAATGCCAAAATATACTATCATTCTTCTCACGATCCATAAAACACCATGCCACTGTGAACGATTGCTTATCCGAGGTTTTTCCAACAATGTTCAACAAAGGAAAGTTGTACCTATTCGTCTTATAAGTACAATCCATGAACAAAACTTGGTGAAAGAAACGCGCCAATTGAATCATACCGGGACCTTCCCCTACGATGACTCATGGTGTCTCACCGTGTAGTTTTATTTGTGTATTAACCATTGTGATTCTTCCATCACCTTTCTCCCATCCCATTCAATTCCTTTAATGATTGCCTTGGCCGCATAAATTGTAGACAATGAAGAGAGGTTATGCGGGTCGTCCCTCTTGAACTTACAAAGGAGCTTGCTTGGTTTAATTCTGCAATTTGTTCTTACTTGTTCGAACTCGTGCGGTTTCAACTTGGCAACTTCACAATGCCCAACAAGAGTTTCCAGATCTTTATGGTTATGCCAACCAACATCAACTCTACTCATTCTCCACATGTTGTCGGTGTCTTTGTTCCTCCCAAAAATAATCTTGAATGGGCATTCACACTTCTTTGACTTCGT
>NW_020647846.1:0-802 GCF_003573695.1 Papaver somniferum | reverse complement strand
GATATATGGTTCCTGTTTTAATCATCGATGGTTCTCTTAAGATTTCCTACTATTTTTAAATCTAAAATGGTAAGTTAGCACTAATTTTAGAAACAAAGATTATAAATTTATAGATATATGGATCGATATTATTTCCTAGACAATTTTTCCATTCATGGAATTTAAGGGTTCATCGGCATATATATAAAACATTTCAGGAAAAGCCAAATCCTTTCTTGCACCCGCGCCTCTTTCGTCTTCTTATTCTCTCCTTCTCTCTTCTGAAACCCTAATCATCTGTTTTTCATGTAATTAACAAAGGCAACTTTATGTTTATGTTTGTTACAGAGATTAATGTTGGTTCTAAACAATCTTTGTGCATCAAATCAATTTACGAGGTAATGTTGTTTTAGCGGTTTTATAGAATTTAACA
This sequence comes from Papaver somniferum, assembly GCF_003573695.1. Lineage (NCBI taxonomy): Eukaryota > Viridiplantae > Streptophyta > Magnoliopsida > Ranunculales > Papaveraceae > Papaver > Papaver somniferum. The sequence goes on along the minus strand of NW_020647846.1, from coordinate 390 downwards.
ATTTTAATGCTTTTATCACTGATAATCTTGATGATTCTGCTGAAGATGTTGAGAGAGTTAGATGTTAATTTGATGATGAATTATCATCTACCTCCATAGAAAGTGTAAGGTTTTTGTATACAATTTTTTTTTTCCATGTTGTTGCTTGATTAATAGTTAGGTTTTCTATCTATTGATTTCTGTTGTTGTATCTGATTGCCAGCAATAATAACGAATCTAATCTCAACTCCAATCCACAACAAGTAATTATTTTTTTGTTCTTTTCTTCTCTGTTTGGTTAGGGTTTTAGGGTTTTTGATTAATACATGTTGTCTATTTTGAATCATTGATCAGGATACCACTTCTTTTTTAGTTGTAGTTTAATAAAAGGATTAGAGTAGGGAAGAACTG
>NW_020647845.1:0-328 GCF_003573695.1 Papaver somniferum | reverse complement strand
ATAACAATTGTTTAACAAAAACCATTTTTTTTCTATTTATTTATCAAGGAAAATAATCATATAATAATTGCATAAATTAAATAAAATAGAGATTACCACATTTTATTGGCGAAATAGCTTCCTCCGTTGCCCCAGAGGATGGGTTTAGCTCATCATTGTATAAACTTGCTCAAACTATTGATTCATGCTCAAAATTTGTTTACAAAGATGAAATGGAGAGAAAATAATGAAAATCGGGTGTTTGCAACGTTTATAATTGTTGCAAAACACTGTTACAAAGAACGATAGAAAAGAACTGTTGTTGTTGTATCTCTGCGACCCTCGTGTG
>NW_020647844.1:0-371 GCF_003573695.1 Papaver somniferum | reverse complement strand
GTGTTGTAGTTTTTTGGTTCATAGCCAACAGTTTTTGCATTTTTGATTGCTTGAAAATGGTCTTAACTAATCGTGTAACAAATGTGGAACCAACCCCCAGGTACCCGAAACATGGATTATTAAATAAATAGACGGAGAACTTTGCATGAATTTTGGTAACTCATTTAGTGTAACAGAATTGGCGAATCATGAAGGAGGATTTGGTGTTTATCATCCCCAAATGAGAGAGATAGGGAGGTTTTATTCTATACATTTTGCAGCTGGATTTTCCAATGAAGTTTATCTTGCCTTTGGCCTTCCTGTTGTATTTACAGTGCTCAGAAGACTTATCCACAAATCAAAATGTTCATTTAGAAAGTCCAAGTTCTCCA
>NW_020647843.1:0-1028 GCF_003573695.1 Papaver somniferum | reverse complement strand
CATGCAAATAATCAATTGGAAATATTGCAAATAAATAATAAAATTAAAATTATACCAATCAATATGGACCAATGGCTTCCTCCGTCGTCTCGGCTAATGGGTTTAGCTCCTCATCCCAAAAACATACTCAAAAGATGTGTTCATGGCTTAATATGTGTTTTTATTGATGAAAATAATGTAAAAATGGAGTTTGTAACGCTGTAATAGTGTTACAGCGTCACTGTTACAAAAGGGTAAGTGCTGAATATAATCGATAGAAGTACACTACTGTAGAAGAACGACACAATGGATTCGCTGTAAGCACTGTTTAAGAACGACGCTTCTGTAGCGTCAGTTCTTCCTCTTCTTCTTCCTCCTCGAGCAGCAGCACTGTAACTCTCTGTAACTTCTTCTTCTTGGATCTAAACTTCTCCTAACTCTCTCCTAAGGGTTTCTAACCCTTCTATGATGTAAACCCACCTATTTATAGCTATCAAACTCCCAAGAATCTCTCAAAAATTCGAGAAAAAAATCCATTATTCCTCTCGGGCAGTTGGGGAGAAATTTCTTCTTTGTTGCGTACGTGTTTGCTGTTGTCTATTCTCTTGTCACCAAACTCTCTTCTGACTTGGACTCAACTGAACAGATGTATATCCTACGAGAGAATCTCCCAAAAATCTCTCCAAATACCTTTGAACCCTAAACAGAGAAACCGTGTCCTGTTGGGAATTTGATCGATTATTCCGACTTATCCAGCCCAATTGGCTGGGTCTAGATGATTGCAACAGGCCTCTTATGTCTTCTAGAGTCCATACATACCAAATACACCCATTGAATCTCCTCAAAACTCGCTCAAAATCCAACTCCAAATTCACTCCTCGCTGCTGCCAGTTTCCCGCGTTTTTCCTGTTTTGAATTTTGAAAGATGGGATGCCCCTATCCAGAGTACGGGCGCCTTTATCAACTACCTTGGGATGCTCTAGGTGGCCCTTATCCAAAGTGTGGGTGTCAAAATCGCTTCCTTTGGGGTGCCTTTATCAACTTTTCGA
>NW_020647842.1:0-860 GCF_003573695.1 Papaver somniferum | reverse complement strand
GAAATCTATTTTGGCAAAGAATAGAGTTAATATTTCTTGTGTTTGGAGCTATAATTGCCTAGGATTAATTTCTGAACCACTTGAATATGAAAAACAGTGAAATCCCGAGTCTCAGTGAATTCTTCATCCCGTGACATATTTTGTTTATAATTTCTTATTTTTATATGTAAGCCTAGAATCAATCTCAACAAAGTCCGAGTGAACGACAACTCTACTTACCACTTTAAAACAACATCAATTTTTGGCGCCGATGTCGGTGATTTGTTTTTAGATTAATTTTTAGGTTTATTTTTATTTATTTTGTTTTTATTTCATTTTAGATTATTTTTTTTCCTTTTTATGCGTTTCTTTTTGTATTTATTTTCAGGGACTTTTTGAGGATGATGACTTCTTCTGAGGAGACGTCACCTAAGATGACGCTGGCGGAATATAAGCTTAGAAAGTCAAATTATCAGGAAACCTCATCTGATATGACGCTTGTTGAATATAAGCGTAGGTAACGGTATGGAGTTTCTGCTCCACATGAGGTAAGTGAAGAATCACCTTTAACAATATGGGAAGTATTATAAACACACACCGCCTAGTTTGGAACAAATATTGAGAGTTCTTGAATGTCAAAGATTATATGCTGATGAGGATGAATCTTGTAGTGACTCTCTGTTCCAAACAGAACATATAGATGACCCTGTGGATGATTGTGTTGATGATTGCCTAATTCCATAGATGAATCCATCCCACAAGATAATTCACCCAACTTAGAGGTTGTTTCTAGACCCCTAGACTTCCAAAAGTTGCCTAATTTAGGGTTAGAATTGCGTGCTTCTAAAGTGTTGTTGGATTAATTTGCATCTAAGTACCCA
>NW_020647841.1:0-712 GCF_003573695.1 Papaver somniferum | reverse complement strand
GTGACTTGGCGTGCCATAAGATTGTGCGACAGAACGTGGTGTGCCCTAACATAGTGCGTCGGAATATGGTGTGCCATAACATGATATGTTCAGAACAAGGTGTGCTTGAATATGGTCTGACTTTGCGTGCCATAAGATTGTGCGACAGAACGTGGTGTGCCGTAACATAGTGCGTCGAAATATGGTGTGCCATAACTTGATATGTCAAGAAAAAGGTGTTGTGTGTCAGAACGTGGTGTGCCATAACATGATATGTCCAGAAAAAGGTGTTGTGTATCAGAACGTGGTGTGCCATAACATGATATGTCCAGAACCAGGTGTTGAGTCTCAGAATGTGGTGTTCCGTAACATAGCGCGTCGGAATATGGTGTGCCATAACATGATATGTCAAGTGCAATGTGTGCTTGAATATGGTGTGACTTGGCGTGCCATAAGATTGTGCGACAGCACGAGGTGTGCCATAACATAGTGCGTCGGAATATGGTGTGCCATAACTTGATATGTCAAGAACAAGGTGTTGTGTGTTAGAACGTGGTGTACGATAACATAATGCGTCGGAATATGGTGTGCCATAACTTGATATGTCCAGAACAAGGTGTGGCATAACCTGATATGTCTAGAACAAGGTGTTGTGTGTCAAAACGTGGTGTGCCATAACGTAGTGCGTTGTAATATGGTGTGCCATAACATGATATGTCCAGTACAATGTGTG
>NW_020647840.1:0-262 GCF_003573695.1 Papaver somniferum | reverse complement strand
TGGCGTGCCATAAGATTGTGCAACAGAACATGGTGTGCCATAATATAGTGTGTCAGAATATGGTGTGTCATAACTTGATATGTCAAGAACAAGGTGTTGTGTGTCAGAACGTGGTGTGCCATAACATTATGCGTTGGAATATAGTGTGCCATAACATGGTATGTCCAGAATAAGGTGTTGTGTGTCAATACATGGTGTGCCATAACATAGTGCGTTGGAATATGGTGTGTCATAACATGATATGTCCAGAACAAGGTGTTGT
>NW_020647839.1:0-1756 GCF_003573695.1 Papaver somniferum | reverse complement strand
AGTTTTCTCTTCCTAGCCTAGTCGTTTCCCCAAACCCACATCTCTCTGACCTAGGTGTGGAGTTGATGAAACAACTCGAGCTAGGGTTGCAGTACATCAATTGGAGCAGGAAGAGCATCAGAGGGACATCAAGAAGCATGGGTCGAAGTCAATTTACACATGGGTATGTCGAATTTGATTTTCCCCAAAAGTTAGGGTTTGCAAATTTTAGGGTTTTTAGAAATTAGGAATTTGATGTAAGCTATAAATAGAAACTGATGTAGAATGTTTAAACTGTTGTTGGGTCATCCGAGATACCCCCTAATTGGGTTAATTTCATGGTTAATTTCATTTTTCAATCCAATGCATATCTTCTTCTTATCCACTGTTAATGTTTGTTGTGTGAATGTTCAATTGTTTGTTGTCTTGTGAATCTTCTACTATAGTCCTGTAATTCCCCTGTTTACTTATATGTTCTTGTTTTGAGTCTTAATGCTTGACAACATGAAAGCTCCTAACTCCAGCATGTTCTAATCCATCACTAGGGTGAGAAGACCCTTGAGCCAAATGGTTAGCCATTTGAGTTAGTCCCTGTTGAGCTCAAAACAGTTAGGTTAGTGACTTTCCAAGGGTTCACTGGCTTGTGATTAGTGGTGCTTTAAACAGACCATTAATGCTAGGAGTCAGTGATAGTCTGAGGGATTAACAAAGCCATATTAGTTAGAGACCTAGAAACCTAAATGACCTGTGATTGTTTATGCTTTAATCAGATAGGCAATGCTAGGGGTTAATCTAAGGATTTTAGGTTAGATAACTTGCCACATGAATTGCCCTGGCCAAGAGACTAGATTGAACTAGACCCTCTTGTCCATTAGGGACAAGGATTTAACCTAGGTGAACTAGCTAGGTGAAAGGGAAATCTTAACCCTAGAATCACACTTCCATTCACATTGTTTTCATTTTCTTCACTACTTTTTCCACTGTCATTCTTAGTCACTTTCTTTGCTTCCTGCCAACATCTCACAGTTATCTTTTGTTACTGCCTTGCATATAGAATTAGCTTAGGAGGATCTCAACACACACCCAAGTCCTTGTGGATTCGACCCGTACTTGTGCACTCACTGCAACAACACCGTGCACTTGCGGTATCACTGTAGGCATCCATTTATTCATCTTATTTACACATCTATATTCGCCTACCAATTACCCATCGAACGAAAGGTGTCGGGAAGCCAAGTTTTTTCAGTGATTGATCTATGAATGCCCAATCTAGGGAGTCATAAGCTTTTTGTATATCCAGCTTCAGTGCAATTTTTGGGTGTTTGGATGGGGGTGTTGTTCTTATTACATGAAACAGTTCAGAAGCAATTGCAATGTTGTCGTGGATCGATCTTTTGAGTATGAATGCACTCTGATATGGGTTGATGATGAATTGTAAAATGGGTCTAAGTCGGTTCACCAGAATTTTTGTGATGATTTTGTAAACTACGTTACAAAGACCAATGAGCCTGAAGTGGGTAGGGGTTGTTGGGTTTGGAATTTTTGGGATTAGGGTGATATGGGTGTGGTTTATTGGTTCTTGTAGGTAGTTGTGTTGGAAGAAATATCTGACCATGTTAATGATTTGTGGCCCTGTAGTCTCTCAAACAAAGTTAAAGAACTTACTGGTGAAGCCGTCTGGGCTTGGGGCCTTATCCACGCCGATAGAATCTACTGCTTCTTTGATTTCTGGTGTTGAGACAAGTTTAGTTAGACTCTCTATTTGGGCTTCCGTTAA
>NW_020647838.1:0-936 GCF_003573695.1 Papaver somniferum | reverse complement strand
CCCCCCTAATCTTGCCCAAGGGTCTCTATTTATAAGCTAATCAACCCTAATGGGTTACAGCTCATTTTACCTCGCAACATTCTCGTGGAGGTGCTTTATACTTCGCCCGGACTATTTTCCATAAAGTTTTTCCCCTTCTTTCGCTATTCTCACATGGGTCTGTCGGGACACCTATCTCTTTTCTTGCTCCGTAATTTATCTACTTCGCGGCTTTCCTTTTCTGCCAAGTAATCTTTCTTCATCCTCTTCTACTTCGTGGATTTCCTTTTAGGGTACTCCATAGATCCTTCATAACTCATGTTCCTCGCAGAGTTTACCTCTTGACGAAACACTATCTCGCACATAGTTTTTACCTCGTCAATTTGACAATAATGGTGACTCTGACTTGATTTGACGAGTCACTGACGAAGATTTTTGTGTCACTTGCAGGATCTTCAGGCCGAATTTTCGTGTCTTCCCTATGTCCACGTGGCGATCCATATTTTGGTATCCACAGTCGTCTGTAAGGAATCTAAGGATAGAATCTGATAAAATTGATTGACATTAAAACACTTGAATTGTGTATTATTGGGGGTAAATTAATTGTGTTTCTTTGGTGTCTATTTTTCAACCTTTGTTTAGATGTTATATGGCTCAAAATGTTCCGAGTATATTATATGTTTTGTGATGGATAAAGATGATTTCTTCGGGAAAAAACTTATGTTTTGACAAATAAGGTTAGAGTTTTAGTGGAACATACGGGGTTAAGAGCAAGGTCTATGGAATGAGAGTTTTTAACACTCATTCACTATCAAAACCAGTGAGAGTCTAACTGAAAGAGTGTGTTTGTGACCGTGGGAGAGCAAAAATATAGACTAGGAGGCTGAAGTTCAGTCGTTTGGAGAGAATTTTTCTCTCCAAACGGCTGAACTTCAGGCTCCTATGTATTTTTTTTTT
>NW_020647837.1:0-1085 GCF_003573695.1 Papaver somniferum | reverse complement strand
AAAAAATTGGGTTAATTATTACAAGCCCACAATTAAAGAATTGGAAGCCCACAGGTTGGGTTCTCTCAATGAATGGGTTTAGGCTTACCTTTGTAGCACAGCCCAGCTGCTCTGATATTGTTGCAAAAACCCAGTTGGGTTTTGGTTCTTTTCCTTGGTGGCGTCCCAGCAGAGGAAAAACAGGTTCAGAATCAGCAGGTCCAACAGCAAATGAAATGAAGCAGATGCAGATGCAAATGCTATGCAATGAAATGCAAAAATAGCTAACAAAACACAGATAAAACACAGCACCAATCCCTGGCAACGGCGCCAAAAACTTGGCAGGCCCGGAAGGGTGTATAAAAATGAACGTGATAAGAACGGGGGCCTACATTTAAATGCAAAATGGTAGGCCCCGGAGATATTATATTTAAATGCAAAATGGTCCCCGGCAACGGCGCCAAAAACTTGGCAGGCCTCGAAAGGGTATAGAAATTGAGCGCAAATAAAAACGGGCCTACAGTAATACCGCAAGTGCACGGTCGTCGATTGTAGCTCGTGCAAGTACGGGTCGATCCACAGAGATCGGGTGTGTTTTGGAAGTGTTTTAGCTAATTGGGTTCCTAAATTGTTGTTGGGTTTTGAAGCCTTTTGGCTTAAATTGGGCTTTGAGTGCTAATGGGTTTGTTCACAATAAAAGGAACTGAGCATGGGCTCAGTTTGGTCTTTGAAGTGCAAATGGGCTTAGGCCTTAAACTTAGGCTTTTGATTAAGCCTGAATTGGATTGGGCCTTAATGAATTTGGGCTTTGGTCTTAAACAACTGGGCTTTGGTTAAGCCCACAGTTGACTGAATTGGGCTTCAGTTTGAATTGAGCTTTGGACTCAGTTATTGAACTAGGCCTTTGCTTGGCTGCAGGAGTAGCAAGAACTGGACTTGGCTTGGCAGGAGAAGAAGTGGCAGCAGCAACAGCCTGGCAGCAACCTTGGCAGCAACAACAGCAGCAGCAACCTTGGCAGCAACCTTGGCAGAGGCACACAGCAGCAGGAGCAAGAGAGTTGCAGCAATGCAATAGAATGTACAAGATGAGCAGTGCAGCAGTGCAG
>NW_020647836.1:0-902 GCF_003573695.1 Papaver somniferum | reverse complement strand
CAAAATCAGAACACAATACCTCTCTGAGTGGTTAATCAACCATAAATCAAAACCAATCTGGTAATCTAAGATTTTCTCTTGTAAGTTATTGATTTGTCAGAGATTTGAAGATGGAGAAAAAGATGATATATCGATTTATCTTTTTTCCTATAATCGTACACTGATTTCGGAGGTATGAAGATCTGTTTTTCATTATTAATTATGTGAATTATTATTTGATTGAATTCATGTGAATCAATTCAAAATCAATAAAATCTAGGTCTATTTATTATTCTCATATTGTTTATGGCTGATTATAGATTTGATTATTGAAATTTTCAGATTATGGGTATGATTTGATTTAAAATTTGTTGAGTTGTTGAAAAGTTTTTTCCCTGTTCAATGTTTCATGAGATGAATCACTTTTTCTTATTCACAAAATTGCTGAGTACACATGAGTGTGATGTCATGATGGTTTGATTATAATTAACAGGGCTTGTGCAGTGTTGAAGTTCTAAGTTCTTGTAGTTCAAATTATAAGTTGGTAGAACTCCTGTAGAATTGTTGTGTGCAATTATTGAATCATTGCATTTTTGGATATGGTGTGTAGTTAGGGAGTATTGGTGCTATGACTGACCCGAAAGCAGGATTGGAAGGATAAGTTTAAAAACATGAGGAGAGGGAAATAAGAAGCAGACAATAAGGATGATAGCTCTCCCAAGTCGAGTTAGCCAGGGTTTAACGAAATCCCTACACAGATTGAACCCAGAATGAAGGTACATCAAACTTTCAATGGTTCATAATTAAGACTATCTGGACTGTGTGAAGTGTTGTGATTGTTAGGAGTATTTGTTATTTAGAGATTTTTGGCTTTGAGTTGGAGAGGGTACTTCAATAAAGAGGGTGAATTGGAGAGGGTACTT
>NW_020647835.1:0-6947 GCF_003573695.1 Papaver somniferum | reverse complement strand
GCAACTCTAATCTATCTCTGAAACTGAAAGTGGGAATGGGTGAGCACATCATCCCTAAAAGGGGTGCCCCGTAGGAATAACAACTAGCTTTAAAGTAACCATTAGTATGGTTTGAAGACAATGCAGGTTTAATTGAAAGACGATAAAACAAGGAAATACAATAAAACATAATGTAGAAACTTCTTCAAAGACATCCATAAATAACAGTAAACATCCATGTATGAGATGTGTGTTTCCGCACATATGGGAAGAGTAATATTGATGCCAATTCCACACCGAATAGGTAATACTGCAGTGTATCGCTCTAGCCATAGAATACTGAATATATATAAAGGAAGAATAATAATGCGGTGTATCGCCCTAGCCGTGTAATATTTCGGTGTATCGCCCTATCCATAGAATACTGATATTGTGTCTGCACACATCTCATACAACACAGAGCACACAAAGATATGCATGAATTTCACAATACCAAGATTTATTTGTAGAATACAAGAGAGTTCGTTATCGATTCCCACCTCTTTTGATGACAAGCCTCGCCTACCTCGAGATCCACGATCCACTGGTTCATCCTTGAATTGATCGTTCTTAATAGACTAACTGATAATCATACAAGCACTTTAAGAGTTTAGCCAAAAGGCTCACACAAGGCTCGTAATATAATTTCATGAACCATAATATTGGGCATTCCAAAAACTTTATAGGCATACAAAGTCTTTTTCCTAACCAGGGTGTATTGATAAGGGTTGTCTAATGGGTATGCAATGACCTATACACCCTTAAACACTTCGAAAATATTGATTTATAGGCTTTAGGTTCGGCTGACTCGTGTTGATGAGTTATCAGCCGAACTTCCCGCTGTAGACTGAATTCTTTCGATCTTGTTTTGATCATAACTTCTTCGTCCAATGTCGGAATGACCTCATTCTTTTTGCGTTATCTTCGTATTTTCATTCTCTTGAAGATGAAGATAAAATCTACTTGATTTTAATGGGTTAAAATCTACGATTTTCATTATATAAGCTGAACCATTAACATTTTTTATTCCTGAACTCTCAGGAATAGGTTCGGCTTACATCTATGAGCCGAACCAACCCATTGATGAAAAGTTCGGCTTACATCTATGAGCCGAACCTCACATAATTTTTCTTCCAGATCACACGGGACTAGGTTCGGCTCATTATGATATTTTTAAACAAGCCGAACTAGTTGGTTCGGCTCATAACAATAACACTTTCAGCTTGCCGAACTGTTCATTAGTTGTCAATATCCAGGTTTCAGATCAAGGTTCGGCGCATAATTTAGTTGCGTTGTGAGCCGAACCTAGGTTCGGCGCATAATTTAGTTGCGTTGTGAGCCGAACCTAAGTTCGGCGCATAATGTTGTTGTTTTTTAAGCCGAACGGTTCTTCAAATTTTCAGCCTGAAAGTGTATATGAAAAGTTCGGCTGATACGATTTTCATTATATAAGCCGAACCATTAACATTTTTTATTCCAGAACTCTCAGGAATAGGTTCGGCTTTCTAGGAAAATTTTATACAAGCCGAACTAGTGTCTAGCAAATGTTCGGCGCATACCTAAACAGTTTCAGTTAGCCGAACTGTTCATAAAGGGATCGGTTCGGCTCATAAATGTAAGTCGAACCTTTTCATCCTCCAATGGTTTGGGAATCATTGGTGTAGTTGATGTGCATTTTCCTAGGTTTCTTAGATGATATATGACCCTCCTCATCCTCCATTGAATCAAGAATTAGAATTTTCTCACTTTCTCTTTCTCTTTCTCTCCTTCTTAACCAAACCAAAATTTTGATTTTTTTTCCTCAAATTTTTCATCTAAACAACTCTTATAATTCTGAAAATTATTTTAATCACTAAACAAAATATTTAATCACTAATCAAGATTATTAACACTAATACGTAAAGGGAAGATTTGCCATTAACAAAATTTTGGGTTAAGGGGTTATCTGATTTTGCTATTTCACAACCTTTTTTGTCTTCATTCAGTATGCCTTGGAAGATTTTGGTATGCCCAATATTATGGTTCAATTTCATACAATTCTCTAGTTAAGCCCATAGTCCTCTAAACAGGCCCATTACCCAAAGGCCTGGTCCAATTGATCAACTGACAGTCTCTAAAGGTCAATCTAACAGTCAACGTCTAAGGTCAGGGTCAAAGGTCAAGTCTAGTATAACTAGTCAAGTCTGGTCAAATGGTTAACTCGGTCAAGTCAGGTCAATTGGGTCAAACGAGTCAACTCAATGAGTTGAATCAGGGTTTACCGAGTTCACTCAACTCAGTCATATTAACCGAGTCAGCTAGGGTAAAACAGTCAGACATCTACTAAACAACAAGGCTCAAGGATAAAGCCTTTGCACAGGCCAGAGCCATTGCTCAGGCCAAAGAACTCTAATGCACCATCAAGATACAACACCAAAACTCTTAACTCTACAATTCTAACTCAAGTTCAACTTTAAACTAAAAATACATCAATAAAATCATTCAACTTCAGATCTCAATTACAATTAAAGACTAGGCCTACCTGCATTGCAGCTTTAAGCAACATCTAAAAAAACTCAAGCAACACAGCTGCAAACTGAACCACCACCCCTTAAACCTGATCTCCACAGTTCAACTTCAACTTCATACTCTCATCAAACCTTCATTCCAAAACTTCAATTACATAATATCTCATTCAACAAGAATCCTTATGAATTCAGTTATTACCACCACTTCATTTCTCTACCCCATTTAACTGAACCCCAACTCATACAACACCATCAAACTGACCCAGCAAGGCTAATCTCAATCTTCCACCATCCTACAGTTGAACATAACTCAGTATAACTGATTCATACACATGTCAGTTCTTCTTGAGAAACACCAACACCTGCATAAATTCCTTATGTCTTAACATCATTTCAGGTCAAATTACACAACCAGACTAACTCTAATTTCATCTCCATTACTAATCACAGTACAACATACTTTAACTCTGCATTTCTGAACATTTAGATCTCCATTGGTTATCCAACATATCTATTGTAATCATAATGCTAATAACCACAGCACTAGACCAATATCATCACCATTTGTGCTTGCCGAAAACAACACTACCAATACCTCTGAAATTTCATAACCAACAGCTCCACATAAACCTTCAATCCAGTCAATACTTAATCATATAATTCACATCAAACCTAAGCTACATCCACATAACCATCTCTGCCATGTCCATTACAATTATCAGCTCTACAACAATCACATATAATCAACAATGATACTGAATAACTAAATTGAATCGCCTCAGAGGAACAATTACCTCAGATTAGTTCTACACAGGCAACTGAGGTCGAATTCCTTTCTTCCTTTGTCTCAATTGAACAATCATCTCAAAACTATAAACACTCAACAATCTTCATCACCCTCACTGGTTCACAAGAAACCCTGAAACTCTGATTCTACCACCAACACAAACTCATCACGTTAATTAAACACCAACCCACATATTACCCATCACTAATCAAACTCCAATTCGATTATGTGAGAAACCCTAACTTATGAATTCCAAGTAATTCTTCAACTTCAAACTCTAATTCAGTTTAAGCCCATCTCTAGTCATCCCACTATAACCTCAATTTCATCTTCGAATTCATCAGTTCATTATAAACCCAAATTTATTTCTCAATCCCCTCTGGAAACCCTAACTTTTCAATTCTATACCAAATCAACTCCACAACTTCAATTAGACCACAACCCTCTTAATATTTACCTATCAACAACCCGATAATCCTGTCGATTCCACAACAATATCAAAAACAGATGAACCCCAACTTTATCTTCTCCAACACGTCACTTCTTTTAACTCAGGACATACCACACCATAGTCATCACCACCAGCAACCCTTCCATAATCTTTCTACTCTTGAGTTGAACTCAAAATCCTCGTTTGATTCTCACAACATCAGCCGACGAAGAATAGGGGAGAAGCAGAAGAAGAAGAAGAAGAAGAAGGAAAGAGAAGGAAAGAAGAAAAGAAAATGAAAGAGAAATAAAATTTCTCGACCTCATCAACTTTCTTTTGAGTTATCCACAGAGGGTGCCCTGAGAAGAAAAGTCGGTTGCCTTGATAACCCTTTAATACGAAATGACCATTTTACCCCTCGCTTAACATAACAGATATCTTGTTTGTTCGATGTCCGAATGACACGTTCGAGTAGTCCATTCTGCGTAACTTTTCGAGTTCTATCCAACGTTACTAATTTCGTATCTAGTTCGTTATTAGATTAATTTCTATTAATTAACTATCGTGTTAAACTGATCGAGCAATTATCGGCTAAAACGTCTCTTAACTAGTCTAATAGCGTTGACGAGCTTGAGGGTCCTTACAAAACTTAACTATGATGATGGATAAAATTCATTAAGTTTTGGTATATATGGAAAATTAAAACAAGGAAAATAATTCTGTTACCGTGTTTAAGAAGAGCATAATATGGAAAGGATAGATAGAGTTAGTTAGTGTCGTTTTAACATGACAAATTTCATAAGTGGATTGGTGGGCACATAGGGCACACCAAGACTTGGAAACAAAAGCTTCTTCTTATTAGCATTAAATTATGCATGTGATAAAAAGTATTGAATATGGTATTTATAATATAATTTGGATTTGGAATAGAAAACGTAGGATAACTTTTGAGAGAAGAAAAGTGTTTCTCTTTGATATTCAATTAATAATAAAATTAAATACTAATTAATGGATGATATTAATTTATAGATTCAAACATTGTGTATAAATATTTTTCTAGAGATGGTAAGTACAAGAGCTAACCATTCTTCATCGTGATTTCTATCCTCCTTTTCTTGGTTTTCCTATATACCTTACAACAATAAACTCCCTCGTATATAATTTATGTTACCTCTTCTTATATGTGAATAATTTGGAGAACAATATTTGGAGTGCTTTATGGAATGGAAGAAACATATTTTTATATGGATTGATTTATTGGTTTCATTGGAATATAAATTTTGAGATGTAAATTACAAAAAAAGGTAGGTTTACTAACCCATCTTCTTTACTTATTTGTTTGTGATTTCTTTAATTGGAAATTGTGTCTTATTCTTTTATTCTATTTTGTGATTTCTTTGATTGAAAATAATGATTTTTTCTTATTTTATTCTATTTTTAATTAATTTGAGTGCTTATATATATATTGTTGTCTGATAATATGAATGATCTTAGAACTGGAATGAAAAGATTATATACGTTAATTGTAAAAGAAAAAAAAAAACTATGAAAAGGATGAGTTCATGTTTTACCGTTAGATTGAATATTGTTCCATGCTAACGGCAGGTAATGATCCCCGAGATTTAAATGGGTAATGATGCCCAGTGGGAACTTTTGTTTCCCGACCATCAATGGCAGTTGTTCGTGCCGGATAACGAAAATGAAACAGGTAATGATCCCTGAGAGCAAATGGGTATGATCCCCTAGGAACTTTTGTTCCTGACCATTGATGGTAGTTTTCCATGCCGAGAAACGATAGGTGGGTGTACGAACCAAGGACATTCGTACCGCGAACTCATAAACTAAAATGAACTGAATAAGCTAAAGTGAATTGATTAATAACTCAGAACTAACTCGGGTGTTGTGAAATTATAAACAAAATCCGTTGAATGCATTTCTTGTTTAATTAGCTGCGATGTTTTTATATTTTTAGAGGATGGAAAAGTATGCCTATTGAGCCTTCAACTCACCCCACTTGACATTTTTTACAGATTTGTTAAATGGTGGAAGTGGAACTTAAAATTAGATGGATTGTTGGCCGTGTGTAATTTTATTTTAGTATTTTGCTAAGAATAATGTATTAATATAATTAAATAAATTCATGTATAAAAACAATTCCATATGCTTAGTGAAATAATTATACAGAAATAAGATCAATATTAGTCTTTTTCCGACCAGTAATGTTTCGAGTTCGGATCTCCACATGGGTTTGATCCTGGTCCGGTACTCGGGATGTTACACCTTCCCTTCCAACATCCCATATGAGCTTTTAAACTTAATTAGTTGATGCATGAATATTGGGTAAGGGTAGTTCCCACGTTTGGTTTTCTCCAACATCTCAACGAAGAAATACATTTGATTCATGGTATACATGTATGGATTTTAATGTTTAAAGAAAGAAAATTGTTAGTATATGGCAAATTTGTCGAAAATTTGAATAGCCATAAACATTTTGTGCACATTTTGGATGTGTCACGTGTTTCATGAATACTGATTAAGTGCGAGTGTGGAACCGTGTAAGAGCTTTCTCTTCGACAACCGAAACTTACATTTTTGCCTACACTTAGGCCGGTAACTAGTGAGTTTTATAAAGAGCCAGAAACAGTTGATTCAAGACCATTCAACAAATCGATAATCGGAAAAAGATTTAAAAAAACAAAGTTATGAAGAAATTTTGATGTTTTCCAAAGAATTGATGGATGTGATAATCTTTTAGATTTTTGATCGATTATGGATCGAACTAGAACTTTTGATAATCAAAACTGATTCTAATAACCATCAACCGGTTCCTTGGTAATAGAACGACTCCAGAGTCGTTGACAGCCCAAAATTTCGAACATATTTTACATTAGTTATTTACTTACTCGGATTTCTTTCCAGCTTGTACATTATTTTTCCTTTTATTTTGGAACACTATTTTTTGTTGGTGTTTTTTTTTAGGGAAAATAATTCATTGAAGGAACAGGGACTTACCATCAAGCATTGAGAAAACTTGGGAGTACATCTAACCGTTCACCCAAGATTCTAGTTCTTCTACAGTTTTTTTTTTTTTTTGGACAATCAACATATTTCAATTCATTCAAATCAAAACAGTGATTACATGTTCGTTTACAAGAATAACAAAAACATCAAAATAATAGATAATCAAAACCCTAATATAAATAAG
>NW_020647834.1:0-265 GCF_003573695.1 Papaver somniferum | reverse complement strand
AATTCTGGACAAGGTCCCAGGGTATTTCTGCATTTGCAGTTTCCTCGTTAACAAAATCTTGTTATGTCTTTTACTTTTCTATTTCCGAAATTATAATTGTTTTTATTATAATTAGAAGTAAAATACACAAATGTTAATTCCTATTTACTTGATAGCAATCCTATTGTGTTTGGTTAAGTCTGAACCTATTATCAAGTAATCATACTTCGTTGTTGTATTGTCTCGATCTTGTATCCATAGTCAATCACACAAGTTATCTTGTTGT
>NW_020647833.1:0-786 GCF_003573695.1 Papaver somniferum | reverse complement strand
TTTGGATTAGTTCTGCATGGTCTTTCATCCTTCTTCTATTGTGGAATTTGACTTCCTTCATATTTTCTTCAATCAACGTACATAGAAATGCAATTTTTACTAGACGTAGTGCCTTGGAACATATTAATTGTAATTACAATACATTTTTCAAACTTTTTCTGTTAAAGATGAGTTTATCTAGTTTACAATTTAGTCTCAGAAATCAATTTCCGACTTATAACGAAGTGTGTAGACTTTTTTGAGTTAACGTATATTAAATTCAACATTTTTATGAACTCTTTCTTTTTGTGTTGGCTTTGTCTTTCTATTTGATTCAAGATAGATGAAATTTGTTAGGATTTGGATTAGTTCTGCATGGTATTTCATCCTTCTGCTATTGTGAAATTTGACTTGCTTCATATTTTATTGAATCAACGTACATAGAAATGCAATTTTTACTAGACGTATTGCCTTAGAACATATTAATTATAATTACAATACATTTTTCAAACTTTTTCTGTTAAAGATGAGTTTATCTTGTTTGCAATTTAGTCTCAGAAATCATTTTCCGACTTATAACGAAATGTGTAGACTTTTTTTAATTAACTTATATAAAATTAAACATTTTTATGAACTCTTTCTCTTTATGTTGGCTTTGTCTTTCTATTTGATTCAAGATAAATGAAATTTGTTAGGATTTGGATTCGTTCTGCATGGTCTTTCATCCTTCTTCTATTGTGAAATTTGACTTCCTTCATATTTTCTTCAATCAACGTACATAGAAATGCAATTTTTACTACACGTATT
>NW_020647832.1:0-480 GCF_003573695.1 Papaver somniferum | reverse complement strand
TAGTCTCAGAAATCAATTTCCGACTTATAACGAAGTTTGTAGACTTTTTTAGGTTAATGTATATAAAATTCAACATTTTTATGATCTCTTTCTTTTTGTGTTGGCTTTGTCTTTCTATTTGATTCAAGATAGATGAAATTTGTTAGGATTTGGATTAGTTCTGCTTGGTCTTTCGTCTTTCTTATATTGTGAAATTTGACTTCCTTCATATATTCTTGAATCAACATACATAGAAATGCAATTTTTGCTAGACGTACTGCCTCAGAACATATTAATTGTGATTACAATACATTTTTCGAATCTTTTCTGTTAAAGATGAGTTTATCTAGTTTACAATTTAGTCTCAGAAATCAACTTTCGACTTATAACGAAGTGTGTATAATTTTTTGAGTTAACGTATTACAAATTCAACATTTTTATGAATTCTTTATTTTTGTGTTGGCTTTGTCTTTCTATTTGATTCAAATAGATGAAATTTGT
>NW_020647831.1:0-902 GCF_003573695.1 Papaver somniferum | reverse complement strand
GTATTGCCTTAGAACATATTAATTATAATTACAATACATTTTTCAAACATTTTCTTTTAAAGATGAGTTTATCTAGTATACAATTTAGTCTCAGAAATCAATTTCCGACTTATAACGAAGTGTGTAGACTTTTTTTAGTTAACGTATATTAAATTCAACATTTTTATGAACTCTTTATTTTTGTGTTGGCTTTGTATTTCTATTTGATTCAAGATAGATGAAATTTGTTAGGATTTGGATTAGTTCTGCATGGTCTTTCATCCTTCTTCAATTGTGAAATTTGACTTGCTTCATATTTTCTTGAATCAACGCACATAGTAATGCAAATTTTACTAGACGTATTTCCTTAGAACATATTAATTGTAATTACAATACATTTTTCAAACTTTTTTGTTAAAGATGAGTTTATCTAGTTTACAATTTAGTCTCAGAAATCAATTTCCGACTTATAACGAAATGTGTAGACTTTTTTTAGTTAACGTATATAAAATTCAACATTTTTATGAACTCTTTCTTTTTATGTTAGCTTTGCCTTTCTATTTGATTCAAGATAGATGAAATTTGTTAGGATTTGGATTAGTTCTGCATGGTCTTTCATCTTTCTTCTGTTGTGAAATTTGGCTTCCTTCATATTTTCTTAAATCAACGTACATATAAATGCAATTTTTACTAGACGTATTGCCTTAGAACATATTAATTGTAATTACAATAAATTTTTCAAACTTTTTCTGTTAAAGATGAGTTTATCAAGTTTACAGTTTAGTCTCAGAAATCAATTTCCGACTTATAACGAAATGTGTAGACTTTTTTGAGCTAACGTATATAAATTCAACATTTTTATGAACTCTTTCTTTTTGTGTTGGATTTGTCTTTCTATTTGATTCAAGATAGATGAAATTTGT
>NW_020647830.1:0-658 GCF_003573695.1 Papaver somniferum | reverse complement strand
ATGAGTTTATCTAGTTTACAATGTAGTCTCATAAATCAATTTCCGACTTATAACGAAGTGGGTAGACTTTTTTGAGTTAACGTATATAAAATTCAATATTTTTATGATCTCTTTTTTTTGTGTTGGCTTTGTCTTTCTATCTGATTCAAGATAGATGAAATTTGTTAGGATTTGGATTAGTTCTGCTTGGTCTTTCATCCTTCTTCTATTGTGAAATTTGACTTCCTTCATATTTTTTGAATCAACGACATAGAAATGCAATTTTTACTAGACGTAAGGCCTTAGAACATATTATTTGTAATTACAATACATTTTTCCTACTTTTTCTGTTAAAGATGTGTTTATCTAGTTTACAATTTAGTTTCAGAAATCAATTTCAGACTTATAACGAAGTGTGTAGACTTTTTTGAGTTAACGTATAAGAAATTCAACATTTTTATGAACTCTTTATTTTTGTGTTGTCTTTGTCTTTCTATTTGATTCAAGATAGGTGAAATTTGTTAGGAATTAGATTAGTTCTGCTTGGTCTTTCATCCTTAATCTATTGTGAAATTTGATTTCCTTCATATTTTCTTGAATCAACGTACATAGAAATGCAATTTTTACTAGACGTATTTCCTTAGAACATATTAATTATGATTACAATACATTTTTCAAA
>NW_020647829.1:0-265 GCF_003573695.1 Papaver somniferum | reverse complement strand
CTGAGATCGAAACAAGGACTCGAGAATAAGTCTAAAACTTCGTAAGAACGACGAATCCAATCATTTACGGGTAAGATTCCATCATATATTCTCAGAAACGCTCATCAAACCCTAAATTAATCAACTTCGATAAAGAACCTGGGTCCGAGATCGAAACCTGGACTCGATATTAAGCCTGAAACTTCATAAGAACGACGAAACCAACCATTTACGGGTAAGATTCCATCGTATATTCTCAGAAATGCACAACAAACCCTAAATTTGT
>NW_020647828.1:0-523 GCF_003573695.1 Papaver somniferum | reverse complement strand
AAATGATTGAAGGAGGTTATTGTATTCTTTGGTAAAACTTCAAACCATTTAAACGCTTCTCCTGTTAAGCTGGATGCGAAATATTTGCACAATACCGCATCATGATTTTCCCGTTGTAACATGCACCTCACATAGGCTTTAATGTGCTGAATTGCACAAGTTGTTCCATCAAAAATGCTGGTTAATGCGGGCAAATTGCATTTCGGTGGTATTCCGCCTAATTGTACTTATAAATGGAGTTTTCGCAGCTTCTTATATTGCTTCATCCAATTGTCTTCTACCTACTTCTCCTCTGTTATTTAGCATTCCTCTCATTTCTTCTAATTCTTTCAAGATTTTTTTATTTACACCTAAATCTTGATCCATTGGTCTCTTTAATTTTGCTTCTCTTTCTTCATTATCCTCATCTCGTCTTCTTCTGCGATTCTCTTCCTCATCTCTATCTTGAATTCGCAAATGATGATGTCTTTCATTTTCCCCTCCATAATTTTGTTCATTTCTTATCAATTCAATTTGTTGTCTT
>NW_020647827.1:0-1377 GCF_003573695.1 Papaver somniferum | reverse complement strand
CACATGCAAGGAGCTCGCATACGATATCTCATCCCTTGAGTGTGAAAAAGGAAGCATATTTTTTGCGAAAACCCTGTATATACACATGACTCCTGAGAGTGCAAATCGGTTGTTCAAATCCAAAACATTCTGAACCAAAAAGATGCAATAACACAATTCGATTGAATTGAATACCCGACACCAGGATGCGATTAGATTGGGGTAAATTTCAGATTTTTCACTCTATTTTTCTTGGATTGGATATTGTCATAATCCCTCCTACACAGGGAAATACCCACTCTTCTATGAGACGATGGGAGTACCACTACCATGTTACTACAATTTAATTTTGAGCAATGTTATTTGCTTTCAATATATATTTTTGTTTAACAACAATATATATCTCGTATCATTCTGTTATTTTTTTTTTGGTAAGTGGATATTTGTAACAAAAACCAGCTGAGCTTTACATTATGGGAAAAGCTCTTCCCGCTATATCCTCATACAGAAGAGGCGACAAAAAAATAGGAGGGGTACAAACCCATTCCTGATTTACATTTGGTGTTGTTGCCTTCTTAGCCAGAAGGTCAGCTGCAAAATTTTCTTCGTGATAAAAGTGCGAGAAGGAGATATCCTGAAAAAGACTATCTAGAGATGATATATCATTCAGGATATTCACAAAAAGCCAAGGAGGCACACACAAAACCATTAACAAGTTGTACTACATACATAGAGTCACTAACCACCTGTAATCTAGAAATGCCTAGGTTATGCGCTAACCTGAGACCATCTCTAATCGACCATAACTCTGCCATGTTGCTCCCATTCATGTATATATGTTTGGCATATGCTGTAATGAAGGAACTAGTATCATTCTTGTTTGTACCGTGTATAAAATACACGGAAGTTCCATTAATCAAGCCCGTCTACCCGTGAAGATTCCAGAAGTTTCTAGAAGTCTTGTTGCCCAAGTTGCTTGCATATGAAGTTTATCTAATTAGGGTTACATAAACACTATAATTACATGTATCCTAAACCCTTAAAGGATATGGAATTTTAGGGTAGCTAACCCGGAGAAAACTCTTGTATCCTACAATCAATAAAGAATTTCTCTGTTCCACCGTGAATGTAGGCACAACTTGCCGAACCACGTTAAATATTTGTCTCTTCTCTTTATCTTTTATAGTTTCTATCCCTAATTTTCAATAATCATCATCAAATCATCGTGTTTAGTGCCTAGAATTTATTTTGGGTACAAACAATTTTGTTATTTGCGAGATGAAATGTTGGAGGAAGTGAACCCAACTATAGACTTTCTAAAGTGAGCAATTGGTTCAATATCCTTAAACCCTCACCTATGACTTTGACAGACACCTTGATATCCTCTCGTATAAAGAC
>NW_020647826.1:0-616 GCF_003573695.1 Papaver somniferum | reverse complement strand
TTGCATATTGCACTATGAAAAAGGATAATGCTTAATACAGAGATGGACCATTGTCCATTGCATTGAGTTACTCTCACGGATCTCACCCAACCCTACTTTTGTAATCACCTCTCCTCAAGTATTTATTTCTTTGTAAAAGTGGGTCTCTTTCTCAGCCTTTGTGTGTCCACATTTCTGGTTCTTAGCCTAATTTTTTAGGTGAACTAGTAGGAGGAGAAACAAAGGGTGTTTGTTTATATATAGTGTGTTTGATTTTCTTCCTCAATTTGTTTTCTTACAAGTAAGTGTTCACATATTTTTTTTTTAATTTTTTGAATCAGGGGCAGTAGAACATCATGGATTGGAAAATGGTTTTATATGGGAACAGTGGTGGGGACTCAAAACCCCCTTTTGAACTGATTCAAAGGCATTATGATAATCTCTAATGCGTCTATTCTCAGTTGATATTTAAGGTGTTGTTCCAATATTTAGAGCTTGTTACATGCAATATATATTTCTCTGTCTGTGTCTCTGTCTACTCTCCTCGACATCCTGATCGCCGGTAGATGTTTTCTCTTGTTTTAGGAGGCCCCAATCAAGGTAGTGAAAATTTAGACGACAATTGAATTTGTAGCTA
>NW_020647825.1:0-3004 GCF_003573695.1 Papaver somniferum | reverse complement strand
CAATACGTTATGAAGATTGGAGGATGGTCCCGGAAATCTTCAAGGAGGATGTCTGGAATGGCTTAATGGTATGTACCCTTCTGTTTGAGTATTAAGTTCTATTTTTCCAGAAGGTACTATGTATTGCTTGCAGTGTTATTGTTGTATAGGGTTATGTCTGTCCACAATTTTATCATACAATAGATTTTCTTGTTGAATTATGACCCTAACAATTACAATTGTTACTCAGAGCAAGTTTGAGTTTAATGCTCCTTCATACTTGGTACGCCCGAACCTTGGAGCATCCTTTTCACAGAAGTTCAGATCATTCAAATACACGCTTCGACAGAATTATTTCAAGATAGCCAAAGGTAAAGCACAGATTGAAGCAGCTATTCAAGCTGGTTTGGATCCAAATGCGTGGAAAAGCAAGGAGAAGATTCTAGCAAAGGTTCCGATGGGGATTACTCCAAGTAATTGGACCATTTTTGTCGAGAATGAGTTGAAAGAAGGAGTCAGAGAAAGCCATGAAAAGAAATCAGAGAACAAAAAGCAATGCACGATCCCCCATACTCTTGGGAGGCGTACTTACGCGAGCAAATGTTATCTCCTTGTATGTTTTATACATTTGTCAATTCTATTAAGTATTTTGAAATTATATTTTATCATGGTTATACAACCGATATGGATTCAAAAGAGCAGGAAGAAGAGGAGGAGATGCTTACAGAGGATCGTGAATACGCTTGGATGAAGGGTCATGAAAAACACGATGGGACTGTTCATCCTTTAGCAGTTGAAAAATATGTAGGTATTCAAGAATTAAAAGCATGTCAAACTTTTACTTAAAGTTTCCTAACCGATATTGGTAACACATATTACACAGGAACAAGTCAAAGCTTCCTATGAGAAGCGAAAACAGAAAGGAACTAATTGCTCATATGATTTTGGTTCTGATGGTTTAGTTGATGTCTTTGGCCCAGACAAGGGTAAAAGGTCTTTACGTGGCTTTTCCTCCAGCGTTTCTGCGAAGCGTGCTAAGCAAGCATTCCTCACTGCTTCTCTTTGCGGTCCTACCGTTAACAAATGCAACTCTCCTGTCATTGGTCTAAAAAACGTAAACCCAACTCTTATATATTATGAGATAACCCTGTTTCTCTTGTTGTCATTGTTGCCTTATCTTTTGTATCACTGTCTGGTTAACTTGTTAGTCCAATTTGTATTTCAATGATTGTATCTCAACAACTGTAAGATCCTAAAAGTTAACCATAACAAATAGAAATCGTTTCTCATTTTTTCATTAATATTTGGCACACCACGTCTCAGTTCATCCCTCTTTGCTTTTTTTGTTTTGATCTGATCTGTACGACACGTGATTATTGGTTAGCCTTTTCTCAGTATTTGTAATCATGTTAACTTTTAGGATTCTAAGAAATGATTAAATGATAATACAGATTATCTATGACGACTTTATATTTTTCTTCTTGATGCATTTCTTATTTTAAGTTTATTGTGTACTACTGCATTCCAGGTAATGGCACAAAAAATATCCAGTGATCATTCGACAAGCGAAGGGACAATCTTGAATGATTCGTGTACCGCTAACTCTGATTTCACTCCTGTCCTCACTCCCGAAAATCATTCTTTTAGCAAGAATTTAAATCTCATGCGAGAACCACAACCTTTTGACAATTCTGGTTATGATGAGTCTTCAGATCAGAATATGAATTTTTTGGACATGAATATGTGGACATGAATTTGTTGGACATGAATTAGTTAAACATAGTTGCAGCCGGATATGTGGTGACCGGTTTGGAAGGTGAAGTCTGTCACCACAGATTTGTTCAAAAGAATGATAGAAAAGTTTGCATAGAATGCATCTATGATGATTCTGCACCGATTTGGGACCCTCCTCAAGGTGATGACTTCCATAAGCTATCTTCTTATGTTGGTGGTGGTTGGGTAGTACGACATAAGAAGCGCCTGCAATTTACAAATTAGACTTTGTTTACCTTGTTACAGAGTAGTATTATTTGGTAGTGTTGAATGTTTTAATTTATAATTATTTGTTGGTTTTCATTGTTTAGTGTGTTAACAGTCTGTTGACGATAATAGTTGATGTTGAATATATTTCTTTTTATTAATTTAATTTCTATTAAATTCTCTAGGTACTATTTTTTTTTAAAGTATGCACATGTTTTTGTGGATTTGGGGGAAAATCTAACAATGTGGTGGGTTGGGGAAAGTCGGTCTATGAATCCAAAATAGGGTGGGGAAAATAAAAATGATTTTTTTTTCTTAATTACTTCCTAATTTGTTACACTAATACTCCCTCTGTTCCATTTTAGATGATGTTTTTGGAGTTTTCACGTAGATTAAGAAATGGAGAGAGATATAAAGATTTTCCATCTATCCCCTTCAGAAAAGTCTTCAAACATTAAATGCTATTAGTGCATTTAAAAATAAACTTATAGTTCCAAGATAAAGGTTATTGGTAGTTTTGTGGAAAAATTTGAAAACTTTCAAGTATTATGGAACAAAATAATAAGGGATAATTGGAGTTTAGTACTCAAGTTATGACCAACACTAGGCTTTGGTCTAACATTTGTCTAATGTTAGGGCTTGGTACCTGGACTGGACGTTGACCCGTGTTGGCTCCGTTGAGTCTTGGCTTCTGTTCAGAAATTATTAAAAAATTTATATTAAATTAAATTACTACACGAGATTACAATTATACCCTTCATTCTACAAATATTTACACAATAACCATTCAACATTAACCCTAATCATTTCACCTTCTCCCTTTTCCTCCTCCAAATTGTGGCCGCCAACATTATCATCACTTTCTCTGCTATCTTGTCGCTACCTCTGCAACACCAACCACTTCCCTGCAATATAAGTCTCTGACCCATTGTGTTTCCCTGCAGAACATTCAATTTCGACAACATACACAAACCACTCAAATCCAAATAATCAACATACTTCATCATTTATAGCATCAACCATTTTCCTCATTTTGTTATTCACT
>NW_020647824.1:0-1300 GCF_003573695.1 Papaver somniferum | reverse complement strand
TCAGGAACAAATTCTTCAGTTTCAACTTCTTCATTACCACTAACACCATCACCCCGATCAAAAACTCCATAAGCAGCATCGACAAAGGAACCCAAATCTTCTATTACACCTTCTCTAGCTTGCTCATCATTCATTTCAGTTGGTATAAAATTACCACTTGGACGTCTTATCGTACTATCACCCTCTTTTTCTCCATGAAAGAACCAAACAACATAACTCCTATCAATACCCTTCTCAGAAAGATGTTTCCTCACTTCCCACATTTCCAAACGTTTCCCATTTTGACACTTAGAGCATGGGCAAGAACATGTTGTGTCCGAATTACCATATGTAGCTGCATAATTCATAAAAAATATAACCCCATCTCTATATGATTTGATAAATATGTCTGGTTCATTCATCCAAGCTTTATTCACAACAGCCGACATTCTAAAAATATGTCTTAAATCTCAAGCTTTTAAATAACTTCCTTCTTTCAATGAACAGGTCATGTATTATTCAGTTTCATATAGCCTGACAAATTCAAAAAATATTGAAAGTTAATTGCCATGTTTCTAATTTAGTAATACTAAAAAGGGAAACAGACAACTCTGATTATGGTTTGGATCAGAACTCTCCAAGATGAATCAAACCCATGTCTCAAGCGATTGTTTGACATTTTCTATACTTACTGAAAATTCAAAACAAACAACTTTGGGATCAAACACTAAACCTACTGATATTAATGAAAATTGAAGGAAACAACTTTGGATTCTGTAACACAGTTCATCAAACACTTAACCTACTAAAAATTATACATCATCTTAGATTGAGTACGGGGATTCATATGAGCTTCCAACTAGGATAATGGAATACAAATACTAGATACGGTAGGATTAGGGATTACAAACAATGATTACTCTTTCACCCAATTTCATATAACAAAACAAACTATCAATTCATTCCTAAGAAATTTGGAACTCATAATCACTTACCTTGCCGAAGAAATGGAAGAATCAACGAAATTTATCTTCACCAGAATCAAATCTCAGCCATCTTCTTCATATTCATCGTTCACAATTTAGGTTAAATCAATCGACATGAATACCAGAATATATAACCTAGCTAAAATTGATCGGGTTTAGATTAAAATTCAGATGTTTTTTTGGTGAACGATTAACTTTCAGAAAATTTTACCCTCTCAGAGGGTTTCAATGGCGGCACGAACGAAGAACAAAGGAGGAAGAGTTCTCTTATTTTGTATTTGTCTGGACAAAATTCGATACAAAAGGGATTACATTTGTTCAAGTCAACTTTCTGC
>NW_020647823.1:0-476 GCF_003573695.1 Papaver somniferum | reverse complement strand
AGTGCTCCTTCCTCGGTCGCTGGATTCGCGCGTTAAAGCCCATTCATTCCTTACGGATGGAGTAGACCGATGGCTCTCTTTCACTCGTCGAAGCGCGAAGCTATGTGTGAGAGGTCGAACCAATAGGTGTATTATATCATTTCCTCTTGATTCTTTCTGCCGTTAACCAACCTCCCCTTGCACATCTTCTCTACTGAAGATGGCCGTCCAAGATTCTTGTTTGCGAACCCCCGTTATCGGATTGAATATCTTCGGCAGACACTACCCACGAAAGAAAAGAGGATATGTTTACATCTAGAAGAGATACTATAGCGTTAGCCAGGTGTGGGTTTGGATCTGTGTTCAGTTATTTGATCGCATCTGTAGCGAGGATGTGAACATAATACTAGAGCCCAGGCCTGAACCGCTTAACAAGGTCTCTTCGTATAAGACTTTGTATTGTCTCTCAACGTAGATTTAATTTTCCATGCATTTGT
>NW_020647822.1:0-486 GCF_003573695.1 Papaver somniferum | reverse complement strand
TTTTAGAGTTTTCAGGGTTTTTTAGAGTTTTCAAGGCTTTTTAGAGAACATTCAAAGTTGATCTTCACTATTGTAGGGATTTGTAATTATCATTCTTTAACGAATCTCTTAGCTTGTAGATCCCAGTGCTACGGAGTATAATTAAATTTAAGTTTTTCAAAGTTTTTTGTTGTCTTCGTATGCTTTTTAGAGTTTCTCAGAGCTCTTTCAGGGCTCTTTAGGTGTTTTAAAAACATTCAAAGATAATCTTCATTGTTGTAAGGAATTTTTTTCATATCATTCTTTATAAAGAATTAAGTTACTTTCAGTTGGCTTTAACGAATCCCCTGGCTAGTAGATACTAGTGCTAGAAATATAATTAACTTAAACCTTTTTCAGAGCTCTTTTAGATATTTTAGGGCTTTTCAGAGTTTTCAGAGTTTTTTAGAGTTTTCAAGGCTTTTTAGAGAACATTCAAAGTTGATCTTCACTATTGTAGGGATTTGT
>NW_020647821.1:0-401 GCF_003573695.1 Papaver somniferum | reverse complement strand
GTTGATTTTTAGTCTACTTATAACTATGTCTCGGATTAGGATAGAATGTGTAGTTGAGATTTAGACTTCACGACGTTCATCAATTGAAGATGAAGATCTACTGAGGAGAGCTTGGAGGAACTTCATCAACAAAAGGTATGTGGAGACTAAAACTTATCTATCACTCAGAAGTCTATTCTATCCTAATGAGACTAAGTCGTATATCTATATAGACTTTTACATTATACACTTTTGATATTTCGAGCTGAGTTTAACTCGCTCATATCTTTCTCGAGATATGTGTTGGAAAGATTTTTGCTTCATCATTATTCTTGACGAGTTTAGTTGGAAACTAAATAATGAGTCAAAAGATGATCATGTGAAAATTGCCTTGAAACATCTTACATGATTTGTGTGAGACA
>NW_020647820.1:0-1915 GCF_003573695.1 Papaver somniferum | reverse complement strand
TACTATGATTTTTGGACTTGGAATAACTTGGAACAGTTAGCATACAAGTATGCATACTATGCTATATCCAATCATGGTTAATTGTTTTAAACTCTCATTTCAATCATTGAAACATTTTTAGAAGACGACAATAGTTGTCTCACACAAACTATTAGCTTCAAAGCAATTTTCAAGTGATCGACAGTTCAATACGAAACATTCTGAGTCTACATCAAATGACTGTCTCATACAAATCATGTAAGATGTTACCAGGCGATTTTCACATGATCATATTTTGACTTTCGTCAAGAATATAAGATGAACTTGGTTAAAGCGAAAGCTTACCAACACATGTTTCGAGAAATATGTAAGCGAGTTAAACTCAGCTCGAAATATCAAATGTGTATAATCGAAGACTACATAGCTATACGACTGCAGTCTCAAATAGGAGATATAGTAGATAGACTTTTGAGTGATAGATGAGTTCAAGTCTCTAGATACCTTTTGATGATGAAGTTACACAAGCTGCCCTTAGTAGTTCTTTATCTTCAATCGATGAACCGTGAAGTATAAAGCTCAACTACACTTTCTATCCTAATCCGAGACTTAGCTATAAGTAGACTAGAAATCATGACTTATAGTTTTGACAAGTAAAGACAAACAAGCTTGAGATAGCAACGCTTGCGAGTTAGACCGAGCAGTGCTCTAACAGTCTCCCCCTTTGTCAATTTTAGTGGCAAAACTATCAATACATATGGATTACAAAATAAGCAAACTTTGTAGCTTCTCATTTAAATGCTTGATTTCCTTGGTTCTTCAACATTACTCGAAATATTTGTCACTTCCAAGTAATCAAGTGATTATTAACGTTTTCAACTCAACATCATAGTTGTTGAAGATCCTTAGTTATAACAATGAGAAAACATTAGCTCCCAATCATTGTTATACAATGTTATAGTATTATTACAAAACATCAAAGTCCAATTGCATCACAACTTTGACAACAATACTATGGTGATATGTGTTGCTCCCCCTTAGTCAATACTTTATCTCACAATAAAAACCACCCCCCTTACATAATGATCCGTGAATCATATGTATTTGTAGTATGAACTACACAATAATTCTTCCCCTTCTTGTCAATATAAATTGGCAAGGATACGAAAACCAGCGGGATCATAATGAAATTCTTAAAGAGATACTTCATGACTAAAAGAGAACATATCAACTATGTTTCGATGATTTCACATAGTCGAAACTTAGTGTATTCATCAAGGAGTTTATAAAGATACAAGATAACTCCTATAATATTCCACAGTCGCACTCCCCACAAAGATTTGGCAATTACGCACAAGTTCAATTAAGAACTCTCCCCCATAAAATGTCATTCCAGAGAGAACAACAGGAGCGGCCTTAATTTTGCAAGAAAAGAAGGATTTCTTTGGACATTAACAAATTACATGAAACATGAATTTGTATCCAGAAAACTCAATTAAATTAACCACAAGAGAACCCATGATTAATTTAATCGGAAATCCTCAACATAATAGAACTTATGGAGCCGCACAATATTTTCACATAGAAGTGAATCAGGAAAACATCAATACTGCGGAATATACAAAGAGCCATTTTATTTTCATCAATATTTGCATAATGATACCATAGACTTAATCTTTGTTATCAAAAGTTCATTCTATTTTCCATCTATATTTGCATAAAGACATATAATAAACTTAACTTTTGACATATATGGGATAATCATAGTTCACGGAAGCAAACATACATATCGCATAACAATTTTTGCAACATATAAAACCAGTAGAGATTAATACTGCAAAATCAACTTCCAAATAAACTTTAGAATTTAAATAAATAAATCTATAAACATTGCAAGATGAAAATCGTTGGCAATAGCTATGTGTATTCACAATAATTG
>NW_020647819.1:0-449 GCF_003573695.1 Papaver somniferum | reverse complement strand
AAGGACTCAATTCTTCTTCCATCCCTTCTATGGATTCTGCTGCCCTGAATGTCTCTCGCAACTTCGATCCTCGTCAGTCAAGGTCTTTTCAAAATCCTGGTAACAACAAACGACAGCGGCCCTTCTGTGACCACTGTAACAAATACGGTCACACTAAGCAGACCTGTTGGAAGCTTAACGGGTACCCAAAAGACTTTCCCAAGCCAAGGGATTCAGAACCTCCTGTGGTCGCTGCTATCACTCAAAACCCGGCTGCTGCACCAGCTATAAGCGCTGCCCAGTATGCACGCCAGTTATCTCTACTTGAAGCTGACAATGAACACACTGATGTAGCACCATATGCTAATTTTGCTGGTATGTCCCTTTCCTGTTCAAATGATATTTGGATTATTGAAAGTGGGGAAACCCATCATATTTGTTCTTCATTATCTCTTTTTTCTTCTCATCTC
>NW_020647818.1:0-403 GCF_003573695.1 Papaver somniferum | reverse complement strand
GAAGAGGGTTTTGATTTTGGTGAGATAGGTTGTAATATTGTGTTTCACTTTAATTTGAATTTTGAATTATTGGTTAGCAGGTTTCAGGTAGTACAATTTGTTATTTTGTTATAGGTGAGCAGATTGCAGTGGATGGCACCAATGGATAGTTGAGCTGTAGGCTAGAGGCCATGCGCGAGATTGCTTATACCAGCTAGAGATGTCCTTATCTGGCCTGCATTTGTGTACTATCTTGACTACTAGCAATCTGAGGAGGTAGTACCTGTCGTTCAAGATAAAACCAAGACTATTTCCAAGATACAATTGATATGTATGAATATAATAACATAGTGCTAGATCAGTTTGGGAGATATTTGTTTTGTTTGAACTAATGGCTTCACAGTGGATGAGTATAAGTTTCCAT
>NW_020647817.1:0-1238 GCF_003573695.1 Papaver somniferum | reverse complement strand
ACTTCTTTGCATCGTCTTTCTCCTTCAATGTCTCCTCGGTTAAATAGTGAAAGCTAAAATCTTTGGTGAGAACTTCATTTGATAAAGGTTGTTCATCCATTATGGGAGGTATATCCTCGATCTAGACAAAAATATAGCCACATTAGTCTAAACGAGACGACAAAATGAAAATATATATATAGGTACGGTTGGTAACGACAGAGGATAAACAAATCGTAACTTAGTTACAATTTGTAACTAAAATCATATATGAACCGTAACACACCTACGGTTTGTAATGGCCCTCTGATAACCAACCGTAAAGACACGAAAATAAAATTGAAAACATAAAGAGCTATTTACGGTTGGTAAAAAAAGTAAATAACAAACCGTAACAAGAGTTACGATTGGTCTCGATTCACATATTACCAACCGTAAATAGTGCAGTAAATACTGTCATGCACATGATGAGTTATAATTGGTAACTACATAAGGACATAGTCAACCGTAATGAAGTTACGGTTCGTATCGAAATTTTTCCTACCAACCGTAATTGGTATTACGATTGGATTTTTCCCCAAATTGAACCAGTTACGGTTGGTATTTGATACCCTTCAAACTGTAAATGTGAGTTACAGTTGGTAATTAGCTTAATGCCAACCGTAAGTTCTTCTGAAATTTTAAAAATTTCAATTTTTTTTATGTACATTAGAGAATTTCGAGCGACAAAAAGCTAATGGGAACTAATTTAGAAGTATGCCTGGTCATTTTTTAGTTGCGGGTTCTTCACTTTGTTGGCTAATATCTTCAATTGGTTGATATTGACCTTCACTATGGGTTAAAATATCTCTACCATCTAACAAATACTCCATATCAAGATCTCCATCAAGGGGTATGTAGTATTTGTTTTCTCTACCGTATAGAGATTCACCCATCTCAAATTTGTCACTGGGATCACTCATTTTGGTTGAGTGAATCAAAATCTAGGGTTTCACAAATATTACAAAAGTTTTTTTTTCTTCTCCTCTAAACTTTTTTTTCTTTACTCCAAAAATCTGTTTTTGATTTGTTTTAGAGTAAATATAAGTGAAATTTGATTATCAAAACTAAACTAGATTAGCAACACTAAACTAGTTTATCAACACTAAACTATGTAAGGGTCAATTAGTCATTTTCAATTTTTGTTTTGTAAGGGGCACTTGTAACTACCATGTAATGATCCTTTTTTGTCCTATTCACATGCCGCCGTTCTAATGGAA
>NW_020647816.1:0-22991 GCF_003573695.1 Papaver somniferum | reverse complement strand
GGATATTACCTTTGAAGGATATCATATCATTCTACTTGTTAGCATATTATACCCATGATGTATATGTATATATGTTAATTATTTTTCTTTTATGCCATGAATATCCTAGTAATTTATTTTTATCAAATATTCATCATATATATATACATGATGTTAACCCCACCATATGTTATAATTTACCATACATATTCTTTTAATATGTTATATTAATTTTTTTAGACCTCCCTCAAAATTGTAAATTTTTGACATGGACCTTATACTTAGTATTATATCTTAATTTGATATTACTCATGCATGTCAAATATTAACCAAATTCGCAAACGGCTTGCTACTAATTAAATATGAAAACGAATTGCGACTTAAATTCTAATAATCTTATATACGTATATAAATGATAAATGGGCATGCAGTTTATTTTTTTTTTGTACATACCTATTCTCAGTTGACTATTTTATCAACCTTGTCACCAAATTGTTTGCAATTTTTAAACCATAAAAAATTTTGGTTTGCAAACAAAGTTCTCTTGTTAAAACCATAAAGAAGCTTGGTTAATTAATTTTAAGGACTAGCTTATGATCAGAGATTGGACTATATGACATATTCGCATTAACCACAAAGCCATAAAGAAATTTGGTTTGACCATAAAGAAATTTGGTCACGGAAAAATGATAACGGGATTTGTCGTGGACTCTGAAGGACTTGAGCACCATATTAATGTCCTTTATTTTTGTCTATGAAGATGGGTATATGTAGATGGACCCACATCAGAAAGTTGGGTATCTGATGTGGTCCCCTTGTTAAAACCATAAAGAATCTTGGTTAATTAATTTTGTGGACTGGGTTATGATCAGAAATTGAACAATGACATATCCGTGTTACACACATAACCATAAAGAAATTTGGTTTTTATAATCCATCTCCTCCATAAAGAAACTTGGCCACGGGAAAATGGTACCGGAATTTGTCATTTTGGTGGACTAAGAAGGACTTGAGCACCATATTAATGCGCTTTAGTTTGTCTTGTGTAAATGGACTCAAATCGACCGGAATTCAAACCTTTGGGCTCATCAGAACTTGAGTACCATCGTTGGGTATTTGATGTGGAAACCAGATTCGTGGCAAAGGACTACACCTCCACTATTTGAGTACCATCGTTGGGTATTTGATGTGGAAACCACATTCGTGGCAAAGGACT
This sequence comes from Papaver somniferum, assembly GCF_003573695.1. Taxonomy (NCBI): domain Eukaryota; kingdom Viridiplantae; phylum Streptophyta; class Magnoliopsida; order Ranunculales; family Papaveraceae; genus Papaver; species Papaver somniferum. Next base: position 21,796 of record NW_020647816.1, on the reverse strand, counting down.
ACACCTCCACTATCAAGCCATCTGCCGACGCTGCTCCGACAACTGAGAAAGACAAAGCTCATGCTCTTATGTTCCTCAAGAGGCATATTGATCCTAACCTACGCTGGGGTTATCATCATTTGAAGACACCAAAAGAGCTATAGGATGCTCTACATAGCCGTTTTGGGAACATTCATAATTCCTTAATCCCACAATTGAATGTCCTGTGGAACGAAATCCGCTTCCTCGATTATGTAAAAGTTAGTGATTTCCAAAAAGACATGCTGCAAATTCAGGCACGTATGCATTTTTGTGGAAAGAAACTAACTGATGAGGAAATGATTCAGAAAACCCTATCGACCTTTCCCACCTCGTCCATGATACTAGCGAACCAGTATCGTTTAGAGGTGGACAACAAGAGAATCACCATATTCAGTAGGTTGATAAACTTACTGCAAGTGGCCGAAAGGCACAATGAGATTCTTGTCAATAACAATGCCAGAGTTGTCGGGAAAAAGAAAGTTCCCGATGCTAACCATGGCAAGGTCAATAAGGGAAAGGGCCCCAAAGGAAAGAGGGCTCGACATTCTGATTCACATCCCCATGATCCAAACCCACGTGGAAATAACACCTCTCGTGGAAGAGGACGTAAGGGACATAATCGAGGTCGAGGACGTAAGGGTCACTCTAATGTTTAGCATAGAGAAGGAACTTCTGGGCATAGTGGTGGTGATCCTAAGTTCGAGAAAACACCCAAAAATCCCACTAACAAAAGGGTCGCAGATGAAAGTGCGCCTTTTTTTAGGTGTGGATCTACCGGACATTGGTATAAGCATTGCAAGGATAGTGCCAATGTAGCTGTGAGCTACAAAAAGTACCGGGAAACTCTCGAAAAAGAGGCTAACTATGTGGAAGAAAATGATGTAGCCCCTGATGTCAACCTCACTATCTCAGACTTCCTGGGAAATGAGGACTTTGCCCCAACAATGGATGTTCCTGATTTTGCTTGGGCCTAAGAATTTAGTTTATTGTTTTATGGCTTGCTAGACTCTCTCTTTTTATGTTATCTTAGACTATCGTTTGTTTCATGGTTTAAGTAGGTGTTGTTGTTTCTAAACATGTTTTTACCATCTTTATGTTATGTGTATGAATTATCTATAAGTACTTATTTTCTATTATGTTCTTTAGAATTTTACTTTGTTTATAATAATCTATTGTTTAACATATGAATTAGAATGTAAAGGACGCCATTCTAGTAGAACAAGATTCTCTAAAGAAAGTGAGATTAATTGTTCGATTTTTTTTTGTAACATTCCTGCCTAATGTACTTGTAGGAATGTCTCCAGGAGAAATTGAATGTTTATTTGATAGTGCAACCACCCACACTATCCTAAGAAATAAACAATTATTTGTCGATTTTACTCCTTATAATACATCTGTGACTACGATGGTTGGATCATTGAAAGTAATAATTGGGCGAGGTACCTCTCAATTCTTGTTGCCAAGCGGCACAATGATTAAAGTCACAAAAGCTCTATATGCACCAAGAGCTCACCGCACTTTGTTAAGTTTCAAGGATATCCGTGCAAATGGTTATCACTTGGAAACTCATTGTGAAAATGGAATTGAGTACATATATGTGACCTCTAGTGAATGCGGAAGGAAGCGCATATTATAGAAACTAATGAGTCACTCTGGTGGATTGTATATCACCACTATCAGGATTATCGAATCCCATGTGGTTTACAACGATGAACTATTGGCCAGTAACTTATATAAGCTTTGGCACGATCGACTAGGGAACCCAGGTCGTGATATGATGATCCGCGTTTTGAAGAACTCACACGGACATCCTTTCTTTAGAATGAAAAACAAAATGAGACAACATATTGTTACAATGCAGAGTAACAATGTGCGTTCTAAAGTAAATGATGCACATTTTATGAATTCTAAAGTAATATAAGAGCAACCCTCGTCTTCCAAAGTAATTGAAGCGCACCCCCTATCCCATTCTTCTTCGCTATCCTTATCGAAAGCACACCGCTCATTCTACAAAGATTGTTCTTTAGAAAACATAGGATCAAGACCATCCTATGCTAAATATACCAAACAAAATATTCCATTTTTGCAAAGAATACAAGGTGATATTTGTGGACCTATACATCCAGAATGCAGACCATTCAGGTATTTTATGGTTCTGGTTGATGCTTCGACCCGTTGGTCACATGTTGCATTGTTGTCCACAAGAAATGCTACATTTGCAAAGCTCCTAACACAAATTATACGACTAAGGGATCACCACCCTGATCATCCAATCAAGTCTATCAGACTTGATAATGCTGGAGAATTTACATCTAAAGGATTTGATGATTTTTGTATGTCTAATGGAATTGACGTAGATCATCCTGTGCCCCATGTACACACCCAAATGGTCCCGCAGAAGCTACCATCAAAAGGTTACAGATGATAGCTAGGGTGTTGGTTATGCGTTCCAACCTACCTATTACTGCCTGGGGGTACGCAATATTGCATGCAACATTACTTATTCGCTTAACACCCACTGCTAGCCAACCATTTTCTGCGTACCAGTTGGTAACTGGATATGAGCCTGACATTTCACATTTACACATATTTGGTTGTGCCGTATACGTGCCTATTACGCCCCCATAACGTACTAAGATGGGTCCACAAATACGAGTAGGTATTTATGTTTGATACGAATCCCCAACAATTATCCGCTACTTAGAACCTTTGAAAGGCGATCTCTTTACCTCTATATTTGAGGATTGTGACTTTGATGAGACAACCTTTATGTCGTTAGGGGGAGGTATGGAAAAAGAATTCCAAAGGGAACGACAAGAATATTCGTGGTGTGTTCCCACGTTGTCTCATCTTGATCCCCGCACTCCACAATGCGAAAGCGAAGTGAAAATAATTATCGATCTTCAGAATGTGGAAAATTCAATGCCTGATGCATTTACTGATATCGCTAAAGTCATGAAATCACATATACCAGCTGCAAACGTGCCTGCAAGGTTGGAAATTCCCGACAAGGAAAAAGGTACCATAAATATAGGTACCACAGCTGCACTTGGTGGCAGTGTAGCTGAGGCCGTGGACCCCAAAAAGAAGATGGGGAGACCACTTGGTTCGATCGATAATCATCCAAGGAAATAAAGGGCGAGTAAGGTACAAACCGATCCATATATCATCAATACAAATAATTCATCTCATGATATTGTCTCTAAATATGTCCATGAATCATACTGGAGGACACTCCGAAGTTTTTGATGATTCTAGAGTACAATGAAATCTTATTAGATTATGAGAATATGCATGAGTCGATGGAAGGATCATGCATGGATGTTGATGATATAATTCATACATAACTTCTCCAAAAATAGATCACAATGAGATCGAACCATGCTCTATATTGGTTAATCTAAAAAAAAAACATATTTGGCCTTCGCAATCCAGGAAGAACTTAGTTCTTTGACAAATATACAGGTATTTGGTATGGTAGTTATAACCCACCAAGTGTAAAGCCTGAGGGGAATATAATATTATTTGTTAGAAAGCGTAATGAGAAGAACGAAGTATTGAGATATAAGGCTCTCCTTGTGGCGCAAGGTTTCTCACAACACCCTAGGATTGATTACGAAGAAATGTATTCTCCTGTAATGTACGTCATAACGTTCCGTTACTTAGTCAGCTTAGTAGTTTCAGAAGGACTTGAAATGCAACTTATGGATGTGGTTACCACATATCTCTATGAGGATCTTGATACAGAGATATTTATGAAAGTTCCACTTGGAATTCCATTGCCCAAATTAAGTAACTCTGAACCACGGAGTACGTTTGCAATTCAGTTGAAACGCTCACTTTAATCCGGGCTGATGTGGTATACCCGTCTAAGTGATTATTTGATTGGCAAGGAATATACAAATAATGAATTGTGGCCTTGCGTGTTTATAAAGAAAACGAGTTCCAGATTTGCTACTATAGCTGTCTATGTCGACGAAATGAATATAGTAGGTACTCTTGATGAACTAAGAGAAACCACAAGCTATTTGAAATTCGAATTTGTGATGAAAGATCTTGGGAAAACTCGAATGTGTCTAGGGGATTGAAATAGAACATCGAGCTTGTGGAATATTAATCCACCAGTCTGCATATGTCCATAAGATACTCAGGCAATTTAATATGGGCAAAGTTCACCCTGCTAGCACTCTCATGGTTGGTCGAACTTTAGATGTACATAAAGATCCATTTCGCCCAAGGGAAGATGCCGAAGATGTATTGGGAGCTGAATATTCCTATCTAAGTACAATAGGCGCATTATTTTACTTAGCACAATGTACTCGACCAGATATCTCATTCTCGGTGAATTTGTTAGCTAGATATAGCTCAGCGCCAACGCATCGCCATTGGAATGGTATAAAGAATATATTTAGATACCTAAAGGGAACCATTGACTTGGGTTTGTTTTATCCCTACAAAGACGAAAGAAGAGATGCTAATGTTATTGCGACTCCTTACACCGAAAACCCAAATAATGTTTTGGTTGGTTTTGTTGATGCTGAGTACCTCTCAGACCCACAAAAAGGTCGATCACAAAATGGATACGTGTTCACTATCGGAAATACACCTATATCCTGGAGATCGACGAAGCAAACCCTTGTGGCTACCTCCACGAACCACTCTGAGATCACTGCCATACATGAGGCGGTTCGTGAGTGTATATGGTTAAGGTTTATCATTACACATATTCAAAAACCGGTGGTTTGAGTTCTACCACTGAAGAGCCAACTTGCATTTATGAACATAATGCAGCTTTCATCGAACAGATGAAGCAAGGGTACATTAAGGGTGATAATACGAAACATATATCACCAAAGTTCTTTTACAATCAACAAAAACAATGTTTTCTAAACATTCAAGTCAATAAAGTAAAATCTGACGAAAATGTGGAAGACTTATTTACTAAGTCATCACCTAAGGCCACATTTGAAAAACATGTGAGAAGCATAGGACTAAAGAAATTGTTTGAATTTCCCATGATCCCATAGGAGTAAAGTAACTGTCCACTCCCATGAACATATAGACTAAAGAAATTGTCCTACAATCAGGGGGAGCATCTGATGGTATGTTGAACTCTTTTCCTTCACCGAGGTTACTTTTTCCCACTAGGTTTTGTTACTCGGAAAGGTTTTTAGTGAGATAACAATAATACCATAAATGCAAATCATGGGAAGACGTCGACATCAGGGGGAGCATCTAGCAACGCACTGATGACATCAAAGCGTGTTGTACTCTATTCCTTCACCGAGGTTAATTTTTCCCACAGGGTTTTGTTACTCGGCAAGGTTTTTAATGAGACAACAAAACACTATTAATACAACTCTGGCTGAGGTTATTCTTCTCCTTACGAATGTTCAGGTTTTTGTGCAAAATATTTTTCCTGACACGGTTCCACAAAAGAAAAATCTTGAAAAACGACGCCATCTCAAAAGTTGAAATGTCTTTCTCCTTCGACCAGTTTTTCATCAACGAATGTTTCTGGCAAGGTTTTGACAAAGCAATGAGTTTGTGGTGATGGTCATCCAAGGGGGAGTGTTGTAGTAAAATGGTCCATGATATGGATGACCACTCCTTATGGCTAAGTGCATGGCACATGTCTTTATATTAGACACATGTCTTTGACTTGGACACATGTCTTTATGTCGGACACATGTAGAACTAGTCCTTTGCTACTAGACACATGTAGCTCTTTCTCTTGTTCTTTGTTACAAGTGTACTAACACATGCTCTCCCCCTTCTTGTATTTATGTGAGAATGGTTAATGACTGAAACACTCTAATTCTCTTTCTCCTCTTGCATCTATTATGTTTGTCTCCTATTTCCATTATACTTAAACAATTATACCTTTGTATATAAGAACGAAAAAAACAGCCCCATTCATTCCACTAACTTCTCTGGTTTCAAAATGGCATAGTCTTTTCATATATTTATTTTTTTAAATTATTTGGGTCTATATGTGGTTGATGAAGGATCTTCTTTTTTTTTTTACAGCGGGCGCCTCATTCTTCATCCCAATCGATAATCTTCCTTTTTACATCAACGGGGTATGTAGATGTTCATAACTTTTTCCTTCTAACTAATTATAAATACACATTACTTTGTTTTGGCCTAATTGTCATCTGGCTTGTGGATATTACGGAAACTCGACGGGCTTTGTTAGATTTGCTTTTGATTTTTGAATTATAACTTATTTTTATTTTTTTGATCTTATGTTGATTATTGAGTACGGGTTTTCATTGCAGATTTTATTGGCCGCTGATACAATCCTGGTGCGGAGATAATTAACGGTTTGACCTACAATTGTTTTTGTCCAGTCCGTTAGTTGGTTATGTTTTATTTTCTTTGACCAATATTTTTTTTAATAATATAAGTTTATTTATTGTAATGATTTTGATGTGGACATTGTTCTTAATATGTTATACTGTTCGCTTAGTATTTGAACTGAAGTGAAATTATTCCACTACCAATAACAACTAAAACGATATCCATAAATAGTTCACGGTAGATCTCTTTTCATGCTATTAAATGCAGTCTTATCCGACCAACAATATTTAGAATTTCTGGAGGATGAATCTTCTGTTTCTTCGCTTGCGGCTGATTATCCCCGGTCCTTTGATTGTCTAATGGGGTTCATATTTCTGCTTTTTTTGGTTTTTGGTTTGTTATTTCTAAATAAATGATTTTTATAACTGATGTTCTTTAGCTTTTCATGGATAACTAATCCTGCGGATTCCAAGTACGTTGATTGATTCAGTAGTGTACCAGTAGAGGTTTTCAAGGAAGCAGTGGTGCGAAATCGGTATCTCAAACTCATTAGAAACAATAGTGTTTCTCATATCTTGATATGGCTATGTCAACAATCATAACAAGCTTGTACTCACCGTTCACAGTGGTATCCTCAATTTTGATCTCTCAAAGTATTACCCATGAATACTTTTGTTTCACCATCACAGTCAAGATCGATCATTCTAATCAAGATCACAGTTGAAGAGTAAAGGGAAGTTTAGAAACTGTTTCATATTCAAATGCACAACTTTGGCATATTCAAAAATTTGAACTCCACATACCTAAAATGAAGTCGTATTTTCCTTCGGATTTTCATAAACAAAATTTCTGGATAATTATTAAGTATAATATTCATCCCAGAAATATCTTCTACAATTTTGGAAACAGTCTCCCAAACCCTAACAGAAGAAACCTATTTATTCTCTTGCATCTCGAAGATAATTCCATTCATTCTTATTCCTTCCTTTGTCAACCTTATAAAGAAAATATTTTGTTCACACTAAAAATGTCACAAAGTGTAAGGCTTCAAATGGCAGCTCTTTCCAGAAGACTCCAAGAATCAAATTTGGGAGTTTCTCAAGTTAGAGGTAGTTTAATCACTCAAGAAGAAATTGATGCAGCTGCAACAAGGTGGAAAAATTGTCTAATATGGAAGTTTATCTCTACTGATGATATTGAGTTCGCGAAGGTTCAAAAAGATATCAACATTATCTGGAGGAGGCATAAAAAAGTTGAAATCAATACTATGGGAAGAAACTTGTATGTATTTAAGTTCAAGACTGCTGATGATATGACTGAAGTTTTGAAGAGAGTTCCCTGGGTCATTTACGAACATCTCCTTTTTCTAAATCCATATGATAATACGATCCCACTTGAAGAATATTCTTTCACTCACCAAATATTTTCAGTCATGTTCAAAGGTCTATCGCTTGAACATCTGGATGAAGGTATCCTTAACAAACTGTGTGAAGACATTGGTAGGAAGATTGCAAATGATGGAGAAACTGGATTTACTAGAAGAGGCAGAGTGGTGTCTGCTAAATTTGAAGTCGATCTTAGATTGCCTTTGAAACGTGGAAATTGGCTTCTTACTGCAGCCAAACAAAAAATGTGGATTCGTTACCATTTTGAGAAGCAACCAAGACAAATATGCACAAAGTGTTTCACAATTGATCATGACAAAGATCAATGTCAGGAACATGCATGGCACATATTCACTTTTGGTATGACAAAAGCATCATTTGAAGCGTATTATGCCAAACACACTCACTTGGTAGAAAACATGCAAAAAAGTGAGTCTAATGCTGAAGGGAATAATGGGCTTACTATAGCCATTGAAAATGGGCCTGGTAGTTCGAATGAAGAAGATGATGCAAGGAAATTTAAGAGAAGTAGAGATTAAGGCATCGAGGATAACTATGTGTTGCTTGACATGAACAATCAGAACCCTAACATCCCTCAAAGAGAAATCACCCAGCAAATCGTTAGTAATGGAGAACGTATATCTGAGATCAGGGAAAGAAGCCATGGAGGTCATGATTTGAACATGGAGGACGCTGAAAATGGAGACAGAGATCCAATCAATGGGGCAGACCATCTTCCTACTTATGAATCAATCATTCGTACTGCAAATCAGGTTCCTTCTCGACTTCGATTTTATTTATTTCTCTTTTCAAAATCGTTTCTTCGAAATCCCTCTGATTATTCCCTTTTATTCCGGGTTATTTGTTCTATCAATTTCAATTTTAGGGATTTGAACATTTTCAGTTTTAGGAACAATATCCTTAGCAATTTTCATGTTAATGATCTTTCCTGCTTGATAGTTTCCGTCAAGAGCACTAGGTTGTTAACTGTAACTCAATTTCATTATCCCCAGACTATTCTTCATCTTGATTGCTCCCAAATTGTGACTTGCCCCAATTATTGTTTCAATTTCAGCTATCTGTGTTCTAGTAATAATTCGATTTCTGGTAATAAATATAAGCAACAAGTAGTTATTTTTTATTTTGTCTTGGAATTACCAAGGTTTTGGCAATCCAACAACTAGGAACACATTATGGAGTTTGATTAGAGGTCAAAACCCTGACATGATATTCCTTGTGAAAATAAAAATGAATCTTCTAAAATGAATCAATATCTTAGAAGATTCAATTATTTTAATTCTTGGGTTTTTCCCTCTATTAGTCGTGCTGGTGGTATTTCTATGGAAGTCAGGTTTTCAATGCGAAATTGTTAATAATACTGATAAGATGATAAATGTAATAATCTCGGACAACCCTAGTAAACCTGAATTTCTAAGCGCTTTTCTTTATGGTTATGTGTACCATGAACAAAACATGGAACAGTGGAAATATATTGGAGAGATAGGTTCCAGAATTGACTATCCTTGAGTTATCGTTGGTGATCTAAATATCACCATGCATGCCCATGAAAGGTCTACCTTCTCCACTCCTACCACCACTGGATATCCTGAAATTCAAACTATTTTGGATAATAGTGATCTTTCTGATTTAGGATATATTGGTAATATGTTTACTTGGAATAATAAACAATCTGGAATTAATTGTATTTATGTTAGATTAGATAGGGCATTGGTTAATGGTCACTAGTTACATCACTATGGTACTACTCCGGTACACCATATTGATACTATTGGCAGTGATCACATACCTATTATTTTGGAGATAAATTCTATGTTTTTCCAAGGAAAGAAACCCTACAGATACTTCAGATGTTGGAGTAGAGATCCATCTGTTAGAGAAGCTATAAAAAAATGCTTACTCTGAAGATGTTAGAGGCTCCTCCGTTTTTCAGTTTACTAATAAGTTGAGATTTGTTAAACATGAGTTAAAGTTATGGAACATTCAGTATTTTGAAAATATTGATCATAAGGTCAGGTGCCTTAATGGACAACTCAATGATCTTAATAACCAACCACATTCTTCTAATAGTGTTGAGTTGATTAACCAAGTAGAGCTAGATCTAGAACACTGGCAAACAGTGCAAGCGGACTTTTATGCTAAGAAATCTAGACAAGAATTCTTTAACTCTTTTGACAAAAACAATGGATTTTACCACAATTATGACAATAGAAGAAAGCACTTTAATCACATCAGTGCTCTCAAAATGGATAATGGACAGTGGGTTAATGTCAGAGCTGATCTTGAAACCCTTTTGGTAAACCGCTTCAGTTCTATAGGAACTACTTCTAATCCTTATAAAACCCTGAAATTCTCAATTGTATTGATTCTTGCATTTCTAATAGTGATAATCTAAATCTTCTTAGACCAATTACTAAGCAAGAAATCATTGATACAATTAACCAAATGACTCCTTGGACTGCTCCAGGGCCCGACGGTTTTCCCCCAGGGTTTTATAAAGAAAACATAGATCTCTTAATAGATGATGTTTGGAAAAGTGTAAACAGTTCTTTTATTATTCCAAGCATCTCTTGAAAGAGTTTAATCATACTTTTCTATCCCTAATCCCTAAAATTAACAATCCTTCTTGTCCTGCTGATTTTAGACCTATTTCTTTGTGTAATTCTATTTACAAAATCATGTCTAAAATTCTTGTAAATAGAATGAAACCTCTTTTGAGCAAAATGATAAGCCCTTTTCAGGCTGCTTATGTCCCAGGACGAAATATTCAAGATAATGTCATTATTGCTCACGAGTTGGTTCACACCATGAAACGAAAAAGGAAAAAAGATAAATGGGGGTGTCATGGGCCTTAAACTAGATATGTCCAAGGCATTTGACAGAGTTGAATGGTCTTTTCTTAGGGACATTCTTAAAGCTTTTGGCTTTTCTAAGCATTGGTATGACTTAATACACCAATGCATCAGCACTACTAGCATCTCCATTATGCTTAATGGTTCGTCATGCAAAACTTATATACCAACAAGGGGTCTGAGAAAGGGTGATCCCCTGTCTCCATACCTGTTCATTTTAGTTATGGAATCTTTTTCTCGATGTCTTCTACATGCTGAAAATTGTCAACTTCGACATGGTTTGAAAGTTACTAACGAAGATCTGAGTATTAGTCATCTGCTCTTTGCAAATGACTTTCTCATTTTCGCTAAAGCTTTTCACTCTGAAGTTCAGAATCTTTTGAGTCTTATTAAAGATTTTAGCTTAGTTTCAGGTCAAGTAATCAATCTCCAAAAATCAGGTTGTTTCTTTAGTAATAATGTGCACCCTGAACATGCAGTTTCTCTCATAAATGATCTCAAAGTAAAGAAGATAACTTTAGATTAAAAACACTTAGGTATTCCTCTGTCCATTTCGAAATCTAGAACTGATTCATTCAATCATCTTAATGAAGATTTTGATAAAAGAGTAGCTAAATGGAAAGGTAAGCAGTTTAATCAGGCATGTAGGTCTGTGATGGTCCAAAATGTGTTTAAAACATCTCATATATATCATATGAATACTTTCACTATCCCTGATAATATTATCAATAGTATGGAGTCGTCTCAAAGAGACTTCTGGTGGGGTAAGTCTATCCCGGAGGAAGGTTATTTAAGGAGTTGGACAAGAATCTGCACTCATAAATATCAGGGAGGTCTTGGTTTTGGTAATCATAAATATGTCAACCTGTCTATTTTAACTAAGACTGCTTGGAACGTTATTCATAAACCTGATTTGCTTTGTGTAATCATTCTGAAGCGCAAATACTTTAAAAGCTTTCACCCGTTACATAGACCTAAAAAGGATGATGTTTCGTGGGTTTGGAGGAGTATTAGTCGTGGTATAGAGGTCATTAGGAAGAATTCCAAATGGAAAGTTAGGAATGGTGAAAATATTTATGCTTTTACTGATAATTGGATCCCAAGTTTTTGTGAACCTAAGTGTATTTCTAATCCAAATCTTAATTTTCTTGTTTCTGCTTTTATTGATGAAGACACAAAATCTTGGAAACCTGACCTTGTGAATGCTTACTTTACTCAACAGAATGCTAGGAATATTATAGGCACTAGGATACCATTATCCGGGAATGACATGCTTGTTTGGCCTCATACTAAGAATGGCATGTTTTCGGTGAAATCTGCTTATAAAATCATTTCTGGCCAACATGATTTATTACATAATTCACAAAATAGTAATCATGTTTATAAATCTCTGTGGAATCTTCATATTTTACCTAAAGTTCAAATTTTTGCTTGTAAATGTCATGAAAATATTTTTCCTGCCAAATCTGTTCTTCATAGATACTCTTATGGTCATGACTCTTCTTGCAATATGTGCAACTCAGGTATAATTGAATCCCCTGAACATATTATACTACAATGTGAGTTCTCTAAGTCTGTTTGGTCACTTACCCCTTATGCATACATTATCGAGTAAGATGGTTCCTCAAATGTTAACTTGCAGGACTGGATTAGTAAATGGCTCTCCAATGATAGCTTAAAATCTAAAGCTAGTGCTGTTCTTACAATAGCTTGGAGTATCTGGAAAGAGAGATGTCTAAAAAATTTTCAAGGGAAAAACCTTAATCACTATGTTACTACTAGGCTGGCCCTTAAGTTAGTTAATGATACAGATACCTACTTGAGTAACTTTGTTTCTGAGAATAACCCTAGAACTGTTACTGTAGGACAAAATCTGAATAGTGTCATTAGCCAATTGTCTGAAAAATGCCATGTTATCTTTAGTGATGGTGCTTATGATAAGAAATCTAAATTATCTGGTATTGGTTTGGTTATGAATGATATTACAAGTTCATTCCTTGGATGCAAACTCAAAGCCAGGAATATGAGGAATGCTGAAGAAGCGGAAAGTCTGGTCTTACTAGAAGCACTGAAGTGGGCAGAAGAGAAAGATTTGGAAAAAGTTTGTTTTGTTAGTGATGCTAAAACAGTCATTGACTCCTTCAATTTCAACAATAACCAATTATTTTGCTATAATAACTCAGTCTTGGATGAATGTAGAACATTTATTCCCAGTTTTAGCTTTGTTAAGTTTCAATTCTTGCGTAGAAATCATATTGTACTTGCTGATCTCGCAACAAAGTTTAGTAGAAGGTCTAGAACCTCTGGAGAATGGATGGGCTTTATCCCCGAATTTCTCAATTCTACTATGTAATTCCCTATTTCTATCAATATATCAATTTTTCTAGCAAAAAAAAAAAAGAACTGAAGTTTTTATAGTTAATGTTTTTCATGGTCACGTAAACTTTCTTGTAGTTCTTGATATTTTTCTTTTTGTGGTTGTGGTTACCGGATGGAAACGGCTACCTAAGCAGCTTCATGGATATTAAACAGTTTCGAGCTACTGGATGTGATTTAGTGGAGTTTGAACTCCTCGATCATGATAGAAGTGTTATTTTGATTGTATCTTTTTTTTTATTAGAATAGAGATGCTTTGTATCATCATCACAAAGTGTTAACGTACATTTTGCATTTTGTACAGCCTCTCAAAATAGGTATGAATGACTCGATAATCGCCACGAGTAAGACATTAAGGTTTATTTGCACCGATACATACTAAATGTTTGTCATCCTGCTAAATTCTTCCATTCATCGACTTATTTCCATCATTGCAATCGACATACTGAATTCGTCGAGTTAGAGTGCAGTAAGCATTGAACAGTGGCGCAGAAATGAGCAGTTAATTGGATCATTGATTCGGTGGTGGTGTGTCAGCACATTTTTTCTTAGTGGTGTAAGGACTTCTTAATGAGACGGAATAAATACCAATTCCATGGTTCTAAAGGGTTCTGAGGATGGAGATCTTGCAGAACTTTATGCATTTAAATCCGTCGAGCCACTGAAAATGTCGATTTCAGCCACAGGGTTCCGTATTCAATGTTTTTCATAGATTACAATTCATTGGTAGGTACCAGAATATTAATAAGACATTCTAGAGTTGACAAATTTCTCACGCCATCATCCATCTTTGCAGACTACTCATTTTTCAGGTCGAAGAGTGGTTCATTGGTCAGTCATTAATAAAATTCATATCATTTGTTGAACACCTCTATGAAACAAACATATAATTCCAACCATGATAAATACCATTTGACGTACAAGAGATTTTGAATCCAGAGCATATACAAGACAAAAACATGGCAAGTTCTGTTTGATATACATGAGGAATTAAGTGCAGAGCATCTCTACAACACAGAACCTATCGATCAAAATTGTTTTTTCTTTTTAAAATGGAGTATATAGGCATGTCCGTCGAAATGTAAGAGATCTAGAAATTTAAAGATCATCGAAATTCGGAGAAACACAGGAACGCCATAATTTTTAATAATTGTATTTATAGAGCTTGAATAAGTTCTATATAGGCTTTGAAGGTGTTGAGCCACAAGCTCATAATTTTTTAATTATTTTTTCTCATCACATTGGTGCTTTATTAGTTTATGAAACCTGTTATATGTTTTGAGTATTTTGAACTTATTAAATTTAGATTAATTTTTTATAAAAACTTTGATGGGATTATTTTTGAAACATATTAACGTTATTCCATAAGGGAGAAGCAGACCCGTGCACCACATGGGTGCAAAACTAGTTTTAATAAATTAAAAGAACAAAAATGGAGTAAATATGTCAAATAAATTAGTTATTAAATATTACTCATCAAAAATAATTTCATCAAAAACCCTAGAAAATATATTTGGCTACTCATGAATTGAGAATTGGAGAAATATTGATTATTCATTGTATTCAAAAAGTAATTAAAATACCTTATAATAATTTTTGGTCGCTAAAAAGGTTCAGCCACTAATCTGTTGCAATAGCTCATTTGCGAAAGACCTACTGAAACCAAACAATATACTATATGGTGCTTCAGTGGTTGGTTAACAGTTTCTGCGACTAACTTCAGCGTACCTTTGTTCTTCGCTTTCTTGGTTGCATCAATAGATAAGATTTTCCTACAACCTTCAATTTTTTCGGTTGTAGCTATATTTTTCTTCCCAGGCTCTCCGTCCTCCTCTGGCATCTCAGCAGGTCCTTTATATACTCGTTGGGTCAAGAACCATCAATAATAACTCCCGAATATGTTTTTTTACCTTTCATGCAATATCACATGAATTATTTCCCTGATTAACTCCGACCGCGTGTTTTGGGTATTCCCGTAGCCTTTTGCAGGCTTGTCAACCCATTGGGTGCCTTTGGTATTCCCATGGCCTTTTGTAAATTTGTCAGGCGACATGGCGCCTTAGTCGCGTAGCCTTCTGTAGATTTGTCAGCCGATTGCGTGTCTTTGGCATTCCCATGGCCTTTTGTAAATTTGTCAGCCGATCGGGCGCCTTTGGCATTACTGTTGGCTTTTGTAGATTTGTCAGCCGACTGGATTCCTTTGGCATTCCCATGGTCTTTTGAAGATTTTCACGCCATTGTTAATAACTTACATTTTATTATTCATGGAGGGTTCTTTTACATTGAGTGATCTATACAGCAATAGGCACTTTTTCAACCATTTTCCATTGATAGGTGTTTTGACTTTGGTTCCATTTTTTCGTCGAAGTTTATAGTACCCGTTGTCTGCCACTTTTCTTATCTTGAATGGGCCCTCCCAGTTTCCATAAAACTTTCCAGCGCTGGCATTCCTTGGTACGTCAGGGGAGGTTTTCAAAATCAAATCGTCTACCTTGAAGGTTCTCTCTTTCACGCTTTGATTGTAATAATTGATTGTGCGCTTCCTATAAGACTCTGCAAATCTCTCTGACTGTGCTCTTCTTTCTTCTATCGTATCTAAATGGGAGAAGTGACTTATTTCATATGGGGTGGTCTGACTATCCATTTCAACTCTTGCGGACGGAACTGCTATCTCTGCTGGCAGTATCGTATCCTCTCCATAGACTAGTGAGTAGGGCGACACTCCTGTGGCGTTGCGCTTAGATATTCTGTATGCCCATAACGCAAGTGGCAATTTTTCGTGCCATTACCTATGATGGTCGTATACCGTTCTGCTCAGGACTCAAATGAATGTTTTATTTGTCACTACTGCTTTCTCGTTCCCCTGGGGGTAATAGGGGATGACGTGTGCAGTCTTGTGTTGTATTGGCGGAGAAAATCCATTACATCCTTGTTTAAGAACGTGTTCGCCCTAATTATCATAGGCACACCGAACCTATAGATGATATGTTCTTTGATGAACACGACCACAGTTTCCCCGGCGTAATCTTTTAGGGGTATCGCCTCGGCCCACTTTGATGCATACTCAGAAGATGTTATTATGTATTTGTGGTGCTTTGAAGATATTGGGTTGATTATCCCTATAAGGTCTAGTCCCCATATATGGAATGGCCATGACGTCACTATGCTGCGTAGTTGAGTATGCAGTGCCCGTATTAGGGTTCCGTGCATCTGACAATTTAGGCATTTTCGAACTTACTCTGCAATATCGCTTTCCATGGTCGGCCAATGAAATCCTCCTTTGTAAAGTTGTAGGAATAATTTCTTCATTCCTTGATGCTCGGCATCATGAGACCGAGTCATCACTTCTATCGCTTCTTGGTTGGATAAGCACTGCAATATGGCGTTATGTAGCTTCTACGATAAAGAACACCCTCATGTATGAAAAAGCGCACTCATTTATTTATGATCTTGAGGGATGCCTGTCTTTCGCTGGGTAGCTTTCCATGTTAGATGAAGTATGTGTAAGGTTGCCTTCAATATGTCCCCTCGAATGCACAGACTTCTGCGGGCTGCGGTGGACCATGAAACTCGGCACAACCATCTTGGATAGATGATGCTTTCATTTACATGCTTGGCCGGTATATTCCCATCCTATGAAGATTTCTGTAAAGATGAACGGTGCCAGTTTACCCGCACGTCTTCGCGTGTAACTCTTGGAGTATTCTCCCTGCTTCCCTTTTATTTACACACCTCGCGAGGGATCCTCAAACAACTCGTTTGTACAACGCTTCTTGGATCATTACAAATTATTTCAAGGCTTTGGTGGGCATTACTCGTTCTTCGTCCATTTGAGTTAGATCTTCGATATATAATCTTCTCCAATCATCTTCTTCTTCAAAGGCTAGGTCTTATTTCCAAGTGCTGGGAAGCTCCTTCTTTTTACCGTGACAGTGCCCTCTTCTTCGCCATTTAATTGCATCTTGCTTGCTAGCGTTGCTAAAGCATCTGCATGCCGGTTCCCGCTTCTTCCCGTATGGTCTAACCTTGACCTTGTCTGGTTCATCAGAATCTGAGCTGCTTTTACGTGAAAGTCGTCATTTACTTGGTTTGTCACCATCTTTGAGTCGCCATTTACTTCCATGCTCCCTAGATCGAGCTCATTTGCCAATATGAGCCCTAGAATTAGTGTTTCATATCCGGCAACATTATTACTACATAAGAAGTCCAATTTGAACGAATACGAGAGAAGTTCGCCTTGTGGGGATTCGAACATTACTCATGCTCTTCCAACGACGCCATACGACGATCCGCCGAAGAACATGGTCCTAGGCCCTTCGGCCTCTGCGGCTGCTACTTCCCCAGGTATGTACTCATGTACCTCATCATCTCATTCTCCTGGGAACATGGCTACTAAGTCGGTTATTTTCTGTCCTATCACCATATTTGGTCGCGGTATTTGAGCTCAAACTCTGATAACTGTAGCAACAATCTGGCAGTTCTTCCCGTTAAGACAGGTTTAGGCGCTATGTAGGTTATGTGATTTGTCGCGCCTACCACAATTTTCTCATGTGTCAGGAGATAGGGGCGCAACTTTTGTGTAGCGTACATGAATCCTAGACATGCTTGCTCAACGCGTAGATATCTCAGTTTCGCGTCTCGCAGACTCGGCTAACGTAATAGATAGGTGATAAATCATTCCCCCACATGTCTTGTGAGAGAACAGTGCCTATTGCTGAGTTAGTAAATACCGTAAAGAGATAGAGGGGAATTAGTCTTATCGGGGGCCTGAGGACCTTAGGGCTGACGTGGCATTGCTTCGGTTTTTTGAATGTCGCGCGCTGCGCTTCTTCCCGCATGAAGATTGCGTCTTTCTTTAGTAAAGGAAGGAACACCGTCATTAATTACGCTAAACCAGGTACGAAGCGTCGTATATACGATATCCTCTTTATGAAAGCTTGTAGTTCCTTTGCGCTCGCTAGAGGCGCCATGGTTGTGATATTCTCGACCTTGCTCGGGTCTACTCGGATCCCTTCATTACTCATCACAAAGCCAGAACTTTCCTGCTGTCACCCGGAAAGCGCATTTGAGGGGATTCCATTTGACATTGAACTTCTTTTATCTCTCAAAAGTTGTCCTCAAGTGAGAGGCCTGATCATCAGCCTCTTGTGTTTTGACCACAATGTCGTCAACGTACAGTTCTACCGTATGGTGTAGTAAATCGTGAAAAATGGAGGTCATGGCGCACTGAGACGTGGCATCAACATTTTTTTAATAAAAAAGGCATCATTACATGGTAGAAATTTCCATATGGGGTCTGAAAAGAAGTATTCTTTGTGTTGGACGAAGCCATCCTTATTTGATTGTATTCTCTGAAGCCATCCATGAAGGAAATTCGTTTCTTGCCTCCTGTCGCGTATAGCGTCATATCAATATTGGGCAGCGGGAAGTCATCCTTTGGACACGATTAATTTAGGTCTCTATAGTCCACAAAACACCTGATGTTCCCGCTCTTTTTCACCACCGATATGATGTTAGATAGCCAAGTAGGGTGTTGGATAGGCTTGATGAACTTGTCCTTAAGAAACCGTTCCACCTCCTCCTTTATCGCGAGAGTTGTGGCCCTAGGGAAGTCCCTGCTTCTTTTCTTTACCGGCTTGAACTCGGGTGACACCCTAAGGTTGTGGGCCACAAGATCACTGTCGAGCCCCGGAATTTCGTCATAATCGAAGGTGAAGACGTCCTTGTATTCTATGAGTAGCGCGATCAATATTTCCCTATCTTCTTCATCCAAGCTCTTACTTATCATGATGGGGCGCTTGTCCTCCTCCTTCCCAACTTTGATCTCCTCCATCCCATCCATAGTGAAATCTCCATTTGATCTCTCTTCCTCTACCCCGGTGGTCGTGTCTATGAGTTGGTCTCGCATCTCTTCGCCATTGATCGTGTTGTCAGGTAGTTCCGCTATATTTTCCTTAGTATCTTCAAATGGAGTCTCCACTTCGACAGTCATCATGTTGGCGCAGTCTTGCTCACTCTCGGGTACCCCCTCAGTTAATTTCTACAATTGGTACACGTGCCCTCCGTTCGGCCATAAGAAGCGCTGAAATCTTGGATGCTCTTCTTGTTTTCTCTTCCTCTCGACTGGGAATGCCATCCTGGATGGGCTAAACACAGACTTAGTCGGATCCGATTTTTCTTCCTCTCCCCACTTAGGGAGTGGGATAGGCCGAGCACAAATGCTTCATCTGTCTCTTTATGTTCGTCATAGAAGACCGTGTATGCTATATATGCTTCCTCCGGGTCAAAAGGGTTGCTTGTTGCAGGGATCCGGTATTGCCTTCATCTTATATCGGTCTCCATATATTGATGGTACGTCGACGCCACTATCCTATTGTTAGGTAGCCGTCCTCTTCCTAGCAGAATATGGAACGTGGTATCGTCTTATAATAAGTAAAATGGCGTAAGCGCCCGTATATGGATGACTTCACAACTAGGTTAACGATACCAAGGCTATCTTGGTATGACCCTCGAACCCATTTACTATCGTAGTTCACATCCTGATTGCGGACCGCTGTACTCCTAGGATATCTAGCGTGTGCATGGAAACGATATTCAAAGATGCACCTCCATCTACAAAGGCTCTCTTCAGTGGGTGTTTGTTGATATGAACCGTGAAGTACAAGGTCCTGAGGTTTTTTTACTAGATGTCATATGTCTTCGTCCGTGAATACGATCGCTTCCTTGGGGAGAGGGTTGTAGGGTTTTCCTGCCGCGATAGACGCTATGGCCTTTGGCGCTTCTTTGATTTGATCCTCGCTGAAGCCGAGGGAATCAAAAAACTGTTGGGCTAATACTGTTTGGGTGAACTTACTGGCCACGCCATCTGTGTTTGCAGATACAGGGTTCTCAATTTCAACCTCGTACACCTCTCCCTCATCGTCGTCCAAGAGCATCATGACTTGATGGTGAATCTTCCTACCGCCTTCAGGATTACTTATCTCAAGTTATCCTATTTCCATCTTCCCCTAAAACATTCTTCGAAGGTTGTAGCAGTTGGTTTTGGGGTGTTGTATCCTTCGATGAAAGTGACATTAGCTAGCATCGTTTTTATCAATGGTACTAAGGCCGTTTTTGTTTGAGGCAATTAAGTTTGTTTTTTTGCTATCGTTTGGTCCAATAAGCTCATGATCTGCTCCTTGATGTAAGGTATATGATGGGGAAGCGTTTGTGTGCGCCAGCCTTATCGGTTATTATTCACGCGGTTATTCCTAGGTATGGTTGACACGGTGTTGTGCTCCTAGACACAATCGGTGATTCTTTCCACCGCTCTTTCTAACTCGACGAATGTCGGGAATTGTAAGTTGATTAGGATTTTCCATAAGGATGGTGTCATCCCACGCACACATATCTCTACTAGAGCTTCTTCCCTGACATCCTCGTGACAATCTAAAGTAAGGAGACGAAACCTGGCGATGTACTTTCCTATTTATTCACTTAGGCGCTGGTTGCACTTGCTCAGATTTGTAGTGGTGATTTTTCTTTTTGCTGAATATAACTTCACTAGTAGAAAAGTGACATTTAGTAACAGTTCAAGCTTTTATAAGGTAACAGTTCGTAGAATGCTTGTTACTAAATGTGAGGTTGTTAAATAATGGTAACAGTTTTCGTAAAAACTGTTGCATATTGTCATATAGGTTGTATATTGTAACAGTCTTTGTAATAAGTGTTATTATATACCCATGTTATTGTAACAAATATAATGTGTTACCATAGTTGACATTATCGTGACATTTATTTAGACAAACTGTTACCATATACCTAAGTTACTGTAACATATTTAATATGTCACCGTAGTTGACAATATTGTAACAAATTTAATATGTCACTATAGTCGATTTTATCATGATATTTATATAAAATAATTATTACTATTTATCTACGTAACTAGTTATTTGGAAATCCAATTCAAAAATTAACTAGTTCTGGACCGACATGTCACAGTTTACTTCTTGATTTAAATTCATGTACTACAGTTATTTATGGATCGTATGGATGGTTACGTAAGGTTTAAGAAAAATTCAAATCTAATAAGTATAATAAACAAATGGTACGACAGGTAAAAATTACTACAATGTATATGCGCGGTGATGACGAAGGTGGTGGTAACGAAGGTTGTGGTGGAGGCCGATAGTTTACTGTGTAATGAGAATAAGTATTTTATATGGATAACATTAAACAAAAAAAAAGCATGGAAGAGTGGTTCAAGAGTTATAGTTAGGTGCAATAGGTCTCAAGATCGAATCCTTTGAAGGGCATTTTATAGAATTTATATTTCAAGCTCAGGAAGTCTAACTAATGGTTCTCAAATGGTGGCGGACATGGTGGTGATGGTTGCGGCGGTGCCAGTGGTGGAGGCTCCGACGGTGCTGGTGTTGGAGGTGGTTTTGCTATTACCTTTAAACCGTTTTTATGATAGTTTCAGTAAAAGCATTTACGGTTACTCAAACAATAGCAACAATTTTTTGCCACACATGTTACAATAAACTATTAATGGTAATAGTTTTATGTAAAACATTATCTTAGCAATTATTCAGTAACATATACTGTATAAACTGTTACTGAAAACTACTAACAATAACACTTTGAGAAAAAATGAGTCATTTTTCAAAAGCCATTCTGTAACAGGTTTTATAAAATTTCCGTAATAGGGGTTTTGTAACACCACAGGAAAAGCTAAAATTGTTATGGAAATATACAGTAATGGTTTTTAATTTTTACCGAACATCATTTTTATGGAAATAATACAGGGTTTTTCTTCCTTTTCTCCCGAGTGTTTTGTTGATCCTCTGTTTTTTTGCT
>NW_020647815.1:0-1121 GCF_003573695.1 Papaver somniferum | reverse complement strand
ATGAACTCTTTCTTTTGTGTTGGCTTTGTGTTTCTATCTGATTCAAGATAGAAGAAATTGGTTAATATTTGGATTAATTCTGCATGATCTTTCATCCTTCTTCTATTGTGAAATTTGACTTCCTTCAAATTTTCTTGAATCAACGTACATAGAAATGCAATTTTTACTAGACATATTGCCTTAGAACATATTAATTGTAATTACAATACATTTTTAAAACTTTTTCTGTTAAAGATGAGTTTATCTAGTTTAAAATTTAGTCTCAGAAATCAATTCCCGACTTATAAAGAAATGTGTAGACTTTTTTGAGTTAACGTTTGTAACATTCAACATTTTTATGAACTCTTTCTTTTTGTGTTGGCTTTGTCTTTCTATTTGATTCAAGATATATGAAATTTGTTAGGATTTGGATTAGTTCTGCATGGTATTTCATCCTTCTTCTATTGTGAAATTTGACTTCCTTCATATTCTCTTGAATCAACGTACATAGAAATGCAATTTTTACTAGACGTATTGCCTTAGAAAATATTAATTGTAATTACCATACATTTTTCAAACTTTTTCTGTTAAAGATGAGTTTATCTAGTTTACAATTTAGTCTCAGAAATCAATTTCCGACTTATAACGAAGTGTGTAGACTTTTTTGAGTTAACGTATATAACATTCAACATATTTATGTACTCTTTATTTTTGTGTTGGCTATGTCTTTCTATTTGATTCAAGATAGATGAAATTTGTTAGGATTTGGATTAGTTCTGCATGATCTTTCATCCTTCTTCTATTGTGAAATTTGACTTCATTCATATTTTCTTGAATAAACGTACATAGAAATGCAATTTTTAGTAGACATAATGCCTTAGAACATATTATTTGTGATTACAATACATTTTTCAAACTTTTTCTGTTAAATTTGAGTTTATCTAGTTTACAATTTAGTCTCAGAAATCAATTGCCGACTTATAACGAAGTGTGTAGACTTTTTTGAGTTAACGTATATAACATTCAACATTTTTATGAACTCTTTCTTTTTGTGTTGGCTTTGTCTTTCTATTTGATTCAGGATAGATTAAATTTGTTAGGATTTGGATTAGTTCTGCATGGTCTTTCATCCTTCTTCTATT
>NW_020647814.1:0-1163 GCF_003573695.1 Papaver somniferum | reverse complement strand
CCTCTGAGGATGAAGATGGAGAGTTTTATGTGGATGAAGATGAAGATGTCTTGGGTAACTATGCTTTTGATACGGATATTATGGATGGAATTTTTTCTAAGAGCAAATCGTAAAGAGTTGGTTGCAGCAGAAGTAAATTGAAAGGAGTTGGTTATAGATATAGGTAGCTTCTTTTAATTTTCTGGTTACTACTTTTGTTATTTCTTTTTTGTTTTTAGTCCCCTTTGGTTTATGGGGGTAGGGAGTTTTGTGCTTCTTTTTTGTAATTCTTGTAATTACGTTCTTTTTGCTTAATAAACTTTTTTGACCTAGCAAAAAAAAATTGAATCAACGTACATAGAAATGCAATTTTTACTAGACGTATTGCCTTAGAACATATTAATTGTAATTACAATACATTTTTCGAACTTTTTTTTTGTGAAAGATGAGTTTATCTAGTTTACAATTTAGTCTCAGAAATCAATTTCCGACTTATAACGAAGTGTGTAGACTTTTTTGAGTTAACGCATGTTAAATTCAACATTTATATGAACTGTTTCTTTTTGTGTTGGCTTTGTCTTTCTATTCGATTCAAGATAGATAAAATTTGTTAGGATTTGGATTAGTTCTGCATGGCCTTTCATTCTTCTTCTATTGTGAAATTTGACTTGCTTCATATTTTCTTGAATCAGCGTACATAGAAATGCAATTTTTACTAGACGTATTACCTTAGAACATACTAATTGTAATTACAATACATTTTTCAAACTTTTTCTGTTAAAGATGAGTTTATCTAGTTTACAATTTAGTCTCAGAAATCAATTTCCGACTTATAATGAAGTGTGTAAACTTTTTTGAGTTAACATATATTAAATTCAACATTTTTATGAACTCTTTATTTTTGTGTTGGCTTTGTCTTTCTATTTGATTCAAGATAGATGACATTTGTTAGGATTTCGATTAGTTTCACATTGTCTTTCATCCTTCTTCTATTGTGAAATTTGACTTCCTTCATATTTTCTTAAATCAATGTACATAGAAATGCAATTTTTAGTAGACGTAATGCCTTAGAACATATTATTTGTGATTACAATACATTTTTCAAACTTTTTCAGTTAAAGATGAGTTTATCTAGTTTACAATTTAGTCTCAGAAATCAATTTCCGACTTATAACGAAGTGTGT
>NW_020647813.1:0-1163 GCF_003573695.1 Papaver somniferum | reverse complement strand
CCTCTGAGGATGAAGATGGAGAGTTTTATGTGGATGAAGATGAAGATGTCTTGGGTAACTATGCTTTTGATACGGATATTATGGATGGAATTTTTTCTAAGAGCAAATCGTAAAGAGTTGGTTGCAGCAGAAGTAAATTGAAAGGAGTTGGTTATAGATATAGGTAGCTTCTTTTAATTTTCTGGTTACTACTTTTGTTATTTCTTTTTTGTTTTTAGTCCCCTTTGGTTTATGGGGGTAGGGAGTTTTGTGCTTCTTTTTTGTAATTCTTGTAATTACGTTCTTTTTGCTTAATAAACTTTTTTGACCTAGCAAAAAAAAATTGAATCAACGTACATAGAAATGCAATTTTTACTAGACGTATTGCCTTAGAACATATTAATTGTAATTACAATACATTTTTCGAACTTTTTTTTTGTGAAAGATGAGTTTATCTAGTTTACAATTTAGTCTCAGAAATCAATTTCCGACTTATAACGAAGTGTGTAGACTTTTTTGAGTTAACGCATGTTAAATTCAACATTTATATGAACTGTTTCTTTTTGTGTTGGCTTTGTCTTTCTATTCGATTCAAGATAGATAAAATTTGTTAGGATTTGGATTAGTTCTGCATGGCCTTTCATTCTTCTTCTATTGTGAAATTTGACTTGCTTCATATTTTCTTGAATCAGCGTACATAGAAATGCAATTTTTACTAGACGTATTACCTTAGAACATACTAATTGTAATTACAATACATTTTTCAAACTTTTTCTGTTAAAGATGAGTTTATCTAGTTTACAATTTAGTCTCAGAAATCAATTTCCGACTTATAATGAAGTGTGTAAACTTTTTTGAGTTAACATATATTAAATTCAACATTTCTATGAACTCTTTATTTTTGTGTTGGCTTTGTCTTTCTATTTGATTCAAGATAGATGAAATTTCTTAGGATTTTGATTAGTTTCACATTGTCTTTCATCCTTCTTCTATTGTGAAATTTGACTTCCTTCATATTTTCTTAAATCAATGTACATAGAAATGCAATTTTTAGTAGACGTAATGCCTTAGAACATATTATTTGTGATTACAATACATTTTTCAAACTTTTTCAGTTAAAGATGAGTTTATCTAGTTTACAATTTAGTCTCAGAAATCAATTTCCGACTTATAACGAAGTGTGT
>NW_020647812.1:0-2420 GCF_003573695.1 Papaver somniferum | reverse complement strand
GTGAAAAAGAATTATCGAGAGAGAGATAACCCAAAACTTTAAGATTTAAGAAGTCAATAATACAGTGACAAATCTTGGGCCAACTCAGCACAAGCATCTTTCAGTGCACCTATAACCTCCAGTCCGTAAAAACTTAGCATGTATGACCTTAAAATTGGTGACATGTACATGCATGGAAACCCAGGATCTTCCGGTTCCCTGCTAGAACACCAGCACATCTTTATTTGTTACATATGCGTTCCTCTGAAACCTTAATATCACAAAAAATGATGAAGTGTACGTAAAAAAACATAGTTCCAGAAACTCCATACCTTAAATGATGGATGTGGATATTAAAAGAGAGATATCGACTAGACCTGTGAGTATGAATAAACTTTTTATCCTCTAGATACTCTAGCTCCAGGCAATTTTCATACACGTACTCGTAATCGTCTTTTGTAAAATGAAGTATATTAGTAAGGCATAGATTCTCTTTATCATCACCTTGGTGAACCAATTCCAGCACAAATAAAGCCCTCATTGACTCTGTTAAAATATGAGGAGACTGTTAGCATATCAGCCTCTAATCATGATGATAGAAAAGAGAAAAATACCTTTTGGTGGTTTCTCAAACTTGAATGTGAAAGTGCAGGATTTTGAGGATTTCGGGTCCGATAAAAACTCCATTAACCTGAAAACAAATACTAAGGATTCAATTACCTATTTATAATTGATTTTTTTTTAAAGTACAAATGCATACAATTTGTTGTCTTCATCTTCTTCCTCGTCGTCCTCGTCTATAGAGTAGACGTAATTTTGACCAAGTTCAAAAGTAAAAGAGTCTCCAGTGTAGAAATCCTCGCATAAAGATATCTCCAGCAACTTTTCAGCATCGTTTTCAAGATGTTGGAGCCTAACCTCAGACCCTAAAATTTTGGGCCTCCAATCCCAAGTCAATCAGGGGGTTGTCATGTAATCTGTGTGCTAAAGATAAGTAGAACAAAATCAAGATCAAATTAACGAAAAAGCAGGAAACATTAGTTGAAACCCTAGGTTTCATCATACAAGTCGTATATCAAGAAAGGGCACAAGTAGAATAGTACAACAAACTTTGTACTGCATGTACAGATTACAGGTGATCAGATAATTCTAAATGAACACTGGTGCTTATCTTATTCCAACAATGCTAGGTTCCAACTAACAGATTCCATAGTCAAAATAATCGAGATTAAAAAAATAAAAAAGTTTCACAATTGAGATACATAACTAAGAACTAGGGCTGCACAACGGGTCCAATGGAGAGAGGCGCATAAGCATACTTAAACTTAAAAAGAGCCATGAAGTAACAACAAATTGAAGCAGTTAAATTTCTTAAAGAAGCAGTTCGTACATGTTTTAAGAACACACAAACAATGCAGGGATAGAGTCCCTAATACATTTAAAGTTTTAAACTGAAAACACTAGCGAGACTAAAACAACACCGATGACTACAACGACTAGGACTAATTAGTTGAGTTATATATTTGATGGTAACAGATTTCAATTATACCATACAGTATAATGAGCCATACTGGAGCCGTTCTGTGACCACTTAATAAGAACCGAGAAAATATATATATATATATCTTGTTCTCGGAAGAACAAGATTCCTACAACCTTAATCAGAACTAGGAATTTGGTTTTTCAAGATTCCTACTGACTAAAGTATTAAAAAAACATGCATGGAGCACATGCAAATGTAAGGAAAGATTAATACAAAACAGATAAAATCACACCTGAGCTGAAGATTTTTCCAAATTATCCTATGCTTTTCTGCGCTCCCTTTTGAGGAAATAAGGTTTGAGAACAAACGTCTGTAAACTGTGCAAACCAAAAGCAGCAGGGATGAGTCTTGGGGAACACATGAATAAATAAACCGGCTAAAAGATTTTTCCAAATTATCCCATGCTTTTCTGCGCTCCCTTTTGAGGAAATAAGGTTTGAGAACAAACGTCTGTTAACTGTGCAAACCAAAAGCAGCAGGGATGAGTCTTGGGGAACACATGAATAAATAAACCGGCTAAAGGAGCCTACAAAACTGAAACATGAACACTTGCAAATATCCCATATATCCTGGATTAAGAGAACAACTCTAGAGCACATGACATGAACATCAATAAAAACAAAGAAAAATCTCTGGATGGAAAAGAAAAATCTGTTACCTGCTCCTCAAAGTATTAACGCAACTATACAGATGAAGAACTCCTGCTGCTCCTCTCAGTCTTTCTGCATATAAAGAAAAAACAGAAAAAATAATTAAAACCCATATCGATTGACAACAAAAATCGTTTGATAAACAGAAATTAAAAAGAAATCTATCGGTTGGTTTACTTCAACAAATTGAAACCCTAAACCCAAACAGAAGAAGAAACCCTAGAAATGCAAGAAAAAGAAAAAAAAAA
>NW_020647811.1:0-359 GCF_003573695.1 Papaver somniferum | reverse complement strand
TTCAGTGGAGAATAATTCACAAAACTGAGTAATAAGATGTTTATTATTAATTCATAGGATCAGCTGAGGATTCGACTACGAATTCAGAATAATAAAGTGAGCATTACCTTTCCATGGGATCGTAGATTCGACCATAGAATCGGAGTAATTAAGGTTTATCTATTACCAATTATGAGACCAGTTGTGGATTCGATCATGAAATCGGAGTAATGAGATAATATAGTTATTGTTATTCTATGAGATCAAGTTGTGGATTCAATCATAGAATCAGAACAATTGTTATTGTCATTCCATGGGACCAGTCGTGGATTCGACCATGGAATAGGAGCGATTGTAATTAGGAATAATTAACTTTGTGG
>NW_020647810.1:0-344 GCF_003573695.1 Papaver somniferum | reverse complement strand
GAGCATTACCATTCCATGGGATCGTAGATTCGACCATAGAATCGGAGTAGTTAAGGTTTATCTATTACCATTTATGAGACCAGTTGTGGATTCGATCATGAAATCGGAGTAATGAGATAATATAGTTGTTTATATTCTATGAGATCAAGCCGTGGATTCGATCATAGAATCAGAACAATTGTTATTGTCATTCCATGGGACCAGTCGTGGATTCGACCATGGAATAGGAGCGATTGTAATTAGGAATAATTAACTTTGTGGCTCTATACTAGCAGAGCAAGCTGTCTAGGAGCATTAATCATCCCGATATGAGCTTGTCGGTAAGTCATATCCTTTATATAGTC
>NW_020647809.1:0-663 GCF_003573695.1 Papaver somniferum | reverse complement strand
ATGTTTATTCTTAAACCTGTACCCAATTAGAGATTTGTTGTTGATCCCTTAGATTTATTTTCAAATAGTCAGAACTTATCTTAAAGGAAGATGAAGTTAAGGGTGAGCCTAAGAGAAGTAAAACAATTAGACTTGAGACTTATTATGAAGCCGACTTCATAACATGCCTAGCTTAGCCTAAGACCTGGACTTGTAAAGAAGCCTTGATATCTACTGAAACCCCATTCTGGTAAGAAGCTTCATTTAGTGAAATGGACTCAGTCCGTCGGAACCTGACTTGGGAGGTTTATAGTTTACCTCCAGAGAGTAAGACCATGAGATGTAAATGAGTCTTTAAGAGGAAACATTAGGTATATGGAACTGTGGAAAAATATTAGAGTAAGTTGGTAGCTAAAGTCTATAAACTAAAAGAAGGTGTATATTTCCTTGATTCTTATTCACATGTGACGAGATTCACTTTCGTTGAGATGCTAATTGTTATTGCTGTCATAAACAAATTAGAGATACATCATATGGATGTTAAGACAGCTTTTCTAAAATCGTGAATTAGATAAAGAAATTTACATAGACCAACCTGAGGACTTTGTAGTGAAAGGTTATGATGACAAAGTTTGTAAGTTGAACAAAATTTTGTATGGTTTATAAAATAAACACGTAAACAGT
>NW_020647808.1:0-414 GCF_003573695.1 Papaver somniferum | reverse complement strand
TCAATCCCACGCCAGTTTTATATTTTAATGCATTTTTATTATTTTCCATGATTTGATGAAGATTCTCTCATTTTATCAAATCTCCTTCGTCTTGAGGAAACTCCTCGGTTTCATGGTACTTCCATAAATCCATAAAATAAAATTAAGGAGAGGAGTGTGGGGCGTGACCATTGGCCATCCGGCCATGCCTTGGTCCTAACCGGCCCCACACCCACGGTTCTTTATTATTTTATTATTGTTATTATTATTTCTCTAATTTCATGAAAAATTCCTTGATTTCATGGTATTTTTGCACAAATCATCAAATAATAATAAAATAAAATAAATTATGAAAACTTGTGGGACCGGGCCTTGGCCGGCCGGCCATGCCCTAGCCGGTCCCACACGCCCCTTTGTTTCATTATTTTATTATTA
>NW_020647807.1:0-882 GCF_003573695.1 Papaver somniferum | reverse complement strand
ATTCACACTCACTGCCACCACCATCCTCCACCTCCATCAGTTTCATACACAACACTTCAGTTCATACACCAATCCTGATTGTTGAGATACAAAGGAAAACTAAAGTTAATTGGATAATCCAATTCAATCGAATACAAACGTTAGCTACTAATTGAAATACAGAAACCCTGACCTCTAATACCAATCGAATAGATTGCAGAAGAGAGGGCGTGAGGCTACGGTATTTGTGACAAATTATTTTTGCGAAGAACAAGATACAGTTTCTTTTGATCGGAACAGAGTGGGGAGATTAATTTCATGGTAGAACGGAGATCTCTCTTTCTTAAATGTGCGGCTGTAAATGTGAGGGAAAGAGGAAAACTGGAAAAGGTAGTGAATAGATTAGCTAGGTTTAGGCTTCTTTTGTTGTGGTTAATTTCAAAAGATAAAGTTCATTCAATTACAAAGCTTTAGGCTTCTTTTGTTGTGGTAAGTGGCCATTAAACCTGCACTTGGCGGAAAGTAAGGATAAAGTTCTTTTGTATACCATTGTCAAAACATTGAGGTTCAGGATGCAAGCACATAGCATCACCGCCAAACATTGAGGTTCAGGAGGCAAGCACATAGCATCACCGCCACGTACGACTGCCATCACCACAGAAAAAGAATCTCAATATAATTATAAACAATTTCGTGCCGATACAGCTTAATTATAAAGAGAAAAGCAAAGTGGTTCCATTTATGTTCGGGGATCACAATTATTTTTTTTTACCGTCTCAATATAACGGCGTTTTGTTGTTTTTTTATTTCCGTTCGTCCCGCCCCACCGTGACAACGGTGTTCTAGTTTATAGTGGTGCGGTACTGTATGTTATGGCAGTGGCTTTGTATCAGATTAAAATTA
>NW_020647806.1:0-955 GCF_003573695.1 Papaver somniferum | reverse complement strand
CTTTCATCCTTCTTCTATTGTGAAATTTGACTTCCTTCGTATTTTCTTGAATCAACGTACATAGAAATGCAATTTTTACTAGACGTATTGCCTTAGAACATATTAATTGTAATTACAATACATTTTTCAAACTTTTTCTGTTAAAGATGAGTCTATCTAGTTTATAATTTAGTCTCAGTAATCAATTTCCGACTTATAACGAAATGTGTTGACTTTTTTGAGTTAACGTATATAAAATTCAACATTTTTATGAACTCTTTCTTTTTGTGTTGGCTTTGTCTTTCTATTTGATTCAAGATTGATTAAATTTGTTAGGATTTGGATTAGTTCCGCATGGTCTTTCATCCTTCTTCTATTGTGAAATTTAACTTCCTTCGTATTTTCTTGAATCAACGTACATAGAAATGCAATTTTTTCTAGACGTATTTCCTGAGAATATATTAATTGTAATTACAATACATTTTTTAAACTTTTTATGTTAAATATGAGTCTATCCAGTTTACAATTTAGTCTCTGAAATCAATTTCCGACTTATAACGAAGTGTGTAGACTTTTTTAAGTTAACGCATATAAAATTCAACATTTTTATGAACTCTTTCTTTTTTTGTTGGCTTTGTCTTTCTATTTGATTCAAGATAGATGAAATTTGTTAGGATTTGGACTAGTTCTGCATGGTCTTTCATCCTTCTTCTATTGTGAAATTTGACTTCCTTCGTATTTTCTTGAATCAACATACATAGAAATGCAATTTTTACTAGACGTATTGTCTTAGAACATATTAATTGTAATTACAATACATTTTTCAAACTTTTTCTGTTAAAGATGAGTCTATCTAGTTTATAATTTAGTCTCAGTAATCAATTTCTGACTTATAACGAAATGTGTAGACTTTTTTGAGTTAACGTATATAAAATTCAACATTTTTATGAACTCTTTCTTTTTATGTTGGCTTTGT
>NW_020647805.1:0-356 GCF_003573695.1 Papaver somniferum | reverse complement strand
TGATAACAAAAAAAGACATGTGATAAGAGTATAAAGTGTATCTACACATGTGTAAAGAAAGATCTGAAGTTATGACTACTAATCACCAAGAGATAGTTTCTCAGGCTAAGAACTGAGGTCGAAATATAGCTAGCTGTCCGGAATTTACGAGAATTGTGAATGAGTTGGAGGTATTTCACAATTACTCGCGTTGTACATCAATGGCATACACCCTCCTTGCTTATTACAATGAAACAACAAAATCACTATTTACATGATTCTTATTTACATTGACTACTCTCTTTTATTTTTGGAACAAGAGATGATGGAATTGATAAATACTTGATTTTTTTTTATTTTTTTTTTATTTTTTTTTT
>NW_020647804.1:0-463 GCF_003573695.1 Papaver somniferum | reverse complement strand
AATTTAGTCTCAGAAATCAATTTTCGACTTATAACGAAATGTGTAGACTTTTTCGAGTTAACGTATATAATATTCAACATTTTTATGAACTCTTCCTTTTTGTGTTGGCTTTGTCTTTCTATTTGATTTAAGATAGATGAAATTTGTTAGGATTTGGATTAGTTCTGCATGGTCTTTCATCCTTCTTCTATTGTGAAATTTGACTTCCTTCATATTTTCATGAATCAACGTACATAGAAATGCAATTTTTACAAGACGTATTTCCTTAGAACATATTAATTGTAGTTACAATACATTTTTCAAACTTTTTATGTTAAAGATGAGTCTATCTAGTTTACAATTTAGTCTCATAAATCAATTTCCGACTTATAACGAAATGTGTAGACTTTTTTGAGTTAACGTATATAAAATTCAACATTTTTTATGAACTCTTTCTTTTTATGTTGGCTTTGTCTTTCTATTT
>NW_020647803.1:0-389 GCF_003573695.1 Papaver somniferum | reverse complement strand
TAAATAAAATTCAACATTTTTATGAACTCTTTCTTTTTGTGTTGGCTTTGTCTTTCTATTTGATTCAAAATAGAAGAAATTTGTTAGGATTTGGATTAGTTCTTCTTGGTCTTTCATCCTTCTTCTATTGTGAAATTAGACTTCCTTCATATTTTCTTGGATCAACGTACATAGAAATACAATTTTTACTAGACGTATTGCCTTAGAACATATTAAATGTAATTACAATACATTTTTTAAACTTTTTCTGTTAAAAATGAGTTTATCTAGTTTACGATTTAGTCTCAGAAATCAATTTCCGACTTATAACGAAGTGTGTAGACTTTTTTGAGTTAACGTAAATAAAATTCAACATTTTTATGAACTCTTTATTTTTGTGTTGGCTTTGT
>NW_020647802.1:0-578 GCF_003573695.1 Papaver somniferum | reverse complement strand
ATTCAACATTTTTATGAACTCTTTCTTTTTGTGTTGGCTTTGTCTTTCTATTTGATTCAAGATAGATGAAATTTTTTAGGATTTGGATTAGTTCTGCATGGTCTTTCATCTTTCTTCTATTGTGAAATTTGAATTCCTTCATATTTTCTTGAATCAACGTACATAGAAATGCAATTTTTACTAGACGTATTGCCTTAAAACATATTAATTTGTAATTAAAATACATTTTTCAAACTTTTTATGTTAAGAATGAGTTTATCTAGTTTACAATTTAGTCTCAGAAATCAATTTCCGACTTATAAAGAAATGTGTAGACTTTTTTGAGTTAACGTATACAAAATTCAACATTTTTAGGAACTCTTTCTTTTTGTGTTGGCTTTGTCTTTCTATTTGATTCAATATAGATGAAATTTGTTAGGATTTGGATTAGTTCTGCATGGTCTTTCATCCTTCTTCTATTGTGAAATTTGACTTCCTTCATATTTTCTTGAATCAACGTACATAGAAATGCAATTTTTACTAGACGTATTGTCTTAGAACATATTAATTGTAATTACAATACATTTTTCAAACTTTTT
>NW_020647801.1:0-390 GCF_003573695.1 Papaver somniferum | reverse complement strand
CGTATATTAAATTCAACATTTTTATGAACTCTTTCTTTTTGTGTTGCCTTTGTCTTTCTATTTGATTCAAGATAGATGAAATTTGTTGGGATTTGGATTAGTTCTGCATGGTCTTTCATCCTTCTTCTATTGTGAAATTTGACTTGCTTCATACATTCTTGAATCAACATACATAGAAATGCAATGTTTACTAGACGTATTTCCTTAGAACATATTAATTGTAATTACAATACATTTTCAAACTTTTTCTATTAAAGATGAGTAAATCTAGTTTACAAATCAGTCTCAGAAATCAATTTCCGACTTATAACGAAATGTGTAAACTTTTTTAAGTTATCGTATATAAAATTCAACATTTTTATGAACTCTTTCTTTTTGTGTTGGCTTTGT
>NW_020647800.1:0-674 GCF_003573695.1 Papaver somniferum | reverse complement strand
ATTAGGATTTGGATTAGTTCTAGCTGGTCTTTCATCCTTCTTCTATTGTGAAATTTGACTTCCTTCATATTTTCTTGAATCAACGTACATAGAAATGCAATTTTTACTAGACGTAATGCTTTAGAACATATTATTTGTGATTGCAATACATTTTTCAAACTTTTTCTGTTAAAGATGAGTTTGTCTAGTTTACAATTTAGTCTCAGAAATCAATTTCCTACTTATAACGAAGTGTGTAGACTTTTTGAGTTAACGTGTATAAAATTCAATAATTTTATGAACTCTTTCTTTTTGTGTTGGCTTTGTCTTTCTATTTGCTTCAAGATAGATGTAATTTGTTAGGATTCGGATTAGTTCTCCATGGTCTTTCATCTTTCTTCTATTGTGAAATTTGACTTCCTTCATATTTTCTTGAATCAACGTAAATAGAAATGCAATTTTTACTAGAGGTATTGCCTTAGAACATATTAATTCTAATTACAATACATTTTTCACACTTTTTCTGTTAAAGATGACTTTATCTAGTTTACAATTTAGTCTCAGAAATCAATTTCCGACTTATAACGAAGTGTGTAGACTTTTTTGAGTTAACGTATATAAAATTCAACATTTTTATGATCTCTATTTTTTGTGTTGGCTTTGTTTTTCTATTTGATTCAAGATTGATGGAATTT
>NW_020647799.1:0-1090 GCF_003573695.1 Papaver somniferum | reverse complement strand
CCAAGGTGACCAAATTTGTGGTACAAAAACCCCACTCAAATATTGGGATTCATTAAAACTCCATCTTAAAATAAATTATACAAAAACCCCAAAATTTTAAAAAATGGATACAAAATTCCCAAATTTCAAAATTGGTTTCATCAAATTTTATGATGAAACCAAAAATCAGTTTCGTCAAATTCTATGAGGTTTCATCAAATTTTATGATGAAACCAAATTTTGGTTTCATCAAAATTTTGTTTTTTGGGGTTTTTGTGTTACTTTTGTTTTGGAGGTTTTTTTTGTGGTTGGATAGTGACTCCTTTGGGGTTAAAACTCGCGGACCGTTGACTCTTTTGATAATAAAGTTTATAATCAAGGCTAGATGGAGTTAGTAAAGTCGTCGAGAGCTGCTCTAGGCGGAGGCGTACTCCCAGTAATTATCCTTATCAATTTACCTCGAACTGAAAATACATAATACTCCCTTTGCCCTATTTTATTGGTCCGGTTTGACTAGTTCAAAATATAAAGGAGATCGGAGGAAATATCATGATTACCCTTATGAAATGTTAGATTATTACCAAAACTAAAACCAACATTCGTAATATTTAAAAACAAACATATATTGTGTAATTTTTGAAATGTTTTAAAGAAGATAAAACAGATATCTCCCCACTTTTTTAGGTTATATTATCAATCTTATATTGTATTTAATATTTTTTTAAATAAATAAAAAGGAACGAAGATAAATATGATATATATTAAAATGCTTTGTTTCCTATTGATGAAGATATCATTTAAGATTTTAGGTTGGTTATACTAAAAATAGTTTTATAATAATAGAAAGTTGAAGGGTATATTTGAGAGTTTAACTAGAAAATATGAAGCTGGCCAGTATTTTAGGACAGACGAAAATAGAATAGAGGATGAAAATATAAAGACAAAGGGAGTAATGTTTTTACACGAAAAAAAAATTAAAATAAAAATACAGAAAATAGGTAGTAAATGGTAAAACCACTGATATCTCTAGAAGATTAGACATAAAACGGTGTTGGACACACATATGTTGTCTCGTTAAAACCTTGTCAAGGAATATACACATGAACAAAAT
>NW_020647798.1:0-312 GCF_003573695.1 Papaver somniferum | reverse complement strand
TTCGATTGTGTCTTGTGTAGTTACATAAGATCTAAGCAATTGAACAACTCTCTAACTAGTTCATTTGAGTCATTTGAACTAGTTATGGTGAAGAAGAATATGGTGGATATGAAAGTGATCATATGACTAACCACGTGGTTAACTATTGTTGAACCAACAAATGTTAATGTTTGGGAACAGTTACATAAACCCAAAATTGGACATTTCATTTGTGTGTAACAAGCGAAGTTTTCGATCCAACGGTTGAGAAATATTAGCTTGAATCTAATCAGGTTTTCATCTAACGGTGAATATTGAATGCTTTGTTACCAA
>NW_020647797.1:0-2106 GCF_003573695.1 Papaver somniferum | reverse complement strand
AAGTCTTCGACTTTGGGTCGTAGCAACTCTTAGTTGTGGGTGAGATCATCTAAGGGAATCAAGTGCGTAGTATCCTGCTGGGATCAGAGACGTAGGAGCGCAACTGTACCTTGGATCAGTGTGAGATTGATTGGGGTTCGACTATAGTCCAGACCGAAGTTAGTTTGTAGTAGTCTAGTGTCTGTAGCGGCTTAATACAGTGTGTGTTCAATCTGGACTAGGTCCCGGGGTTTTTCTGCATTTTCGGTTTCCTCGTTAACGAAACTTTTGGTGTCTGTGTTATTTCTTTTCCGCATTATATTTTGTTATATAATTGAAATATCACACGTTGTGCGTTAAATCAATAAATTGGGAAATCCAACCTTTGGTTGTTGATTGAGATTGATTGATACTTGAACATTGGTCTTTGGTATCGTTCAAGTGATTTCTCTTGTATTCAATTAGACTCGTAGATTTCTATTTGTTTGAGTAAGTATTGAATCGAGATAGAGAGATATAACTCTTTGATATAATTTTATTAAGATTGAGACTGACTGTCTAGTTGATTCTCTTAAAAGTATATTGGACTTAGTCCATACAGATTGCTAATCGAAATATTGGGTGTGGTTGTTAGACCCCCGCTTTTTCAATTGGTATCAGAGCAGGCAAACACTATAAACCTAAAAAGTTTGTGTTTGTTTGATCCTTAAAAATTGTTCTATGGGAAATTTCTTTGGAAAAATTGCTCTTGGTATCTGTAACGCACGCCATAATTTCTTAAAGATTTTTCAAAGATTATTATGGACAAAATCTTCGATTTCTTATAATAATCCCATGTTATCTAAGAACTTGGAAAACTTAGATGATGAGAAACAATCTAAAGAAAAAAAATAAAAAGAAGGGAAGATTGAGAAAACGTTCGTTACACTCAAAGATATGGACTCTCACTAGATTGACTCTTAATCTGTTTGATAAATACTATCGTAATGGATCAATTGACAAAGATCTATTTAAAGCATTTGAAAGTGTTTTCAGATTCCTAGAAAAAATTAATTCTGTTAAGTTTAAGAATCGACCCGATAAAAGTTCTGTACATGTAAAATTGTGGAATAACGATGTACAGTCTGAACACTCTGTCAACACAAGTAGATCCAATGTGGATTCTCATGTTTTTGGCACAGGGTCAAGGAATCGGAAGAACCTTCTTTCCAGTCACATCAAAAAGAAGATAAAAATCTCTGACAACCCTGATTATCATCATTACTTTGATTATATCACTGGGACTGCTCACAAATATCAACCAAAAATGTTGCAAGAGGATTCATCATGCCTCTTTGGTAGAAGCCTGGCACTACCCCATCTGTATATATCTTGAGATGGGGCAAGAAATGGTTTGATTTGTGTAAAGTTCGGTTAAGAATATCACTCTATCATTTTTTTGAAATAGAGCTTTCTAGTGCATCCGTCTTCTCTCAGAAATTGTGTTATCACGGGATGCAACCTTGATGTATGAACTTCAAAAGAAAATCCCACATTCCTTTTGAGGGTCGTGGTTCATGAACGGGTCCAAGCCCATTAGTGGGTCTTATAAAAAGGAAGTACGCGCACCTTCTTTTTCATCCCATCAGTCCGCGTACGTGAACTCTTTAGGGTTCTTGTGTTTCCTCCATTGAAACTTCTTTGGAGAAATATTAAAAGGAAGGGTGTTCAAGGTTCATTCCAAAAATTGAATTTTTCTAGTGGACATAAAGAGGATTTAGTTTGCTTCGAAAAATTCAATCTTGGAAACATCTTTGATGGTCTTGGTGAAGGATTTAATACTCTCACAAGAATTTTCTATGCCAACATTCATGATGTTGATCTCGGAAAAATGTAATTCAAAACCATGATAAATATAAAAAGGTTTCTTGTTAATAGAGAGTTGATTTCGAAAATTACCAACATTCCGTTGGGTAATGTTCGTCTACCTAGGCCGAGTGATGACGACCATCACATGAAGACATATCTCTTGGTCTTTGTGGTAAGAAAGTTGCATGGAATCAAGGAAAGTTTCCTACTAAGGTTCTTAGTGTGGCCTTGATGGCTTTCGGAAAACTCGGTATCTCTAATCTTTGTCCCTCCACAATT
>NW_020647796.1:0-446 GCF_003573695.1 Papaver somniferum | reverse complement strand
AGGAGAAAGAGGTGACCCGTCGTTAGCAGGCGTGACCGCTGGCTCAATCGGTTAAGAACGAAGATACCATCGAAATCAGCACAAAGATCAAAAATATATGGTTACAGTTGCCTATGATAGTGGACCCCATGTTCAATCCCTATAAATACCCTTCTCCACTGAGAGTGAAGGGGTCGACCAGTTTGGAGTGAGTATAGGAGAAGATAATAAGAGAGAGAAATAGGAAGAGTAGGTATGAATTTCATTTCCCCTTTAGCTTCGTTATTCATACAAAGTCATTTGACTATCTTTGTAACTCTCAAACACATAGTAAAACATAAACCCCCGTGGACATAGGCCTTAGTGCTGAACCACGTAAATCATCGTCTCATTTACATTTTGTACTTTATCTTCTGCATTTATTATTATATTCTGTTATATTATGCCTCATACTCACGAGAGCAACC
>NW_020647795.1:0-7484 GCF_003573695.1 Papaver somniferum | reverse complement strand
CTACAAAGTTTATTTATTTTGTATTCCATATGTATTGATAATTTTGTCACTAAAATTAACAAAGGGGAAGATTGTTAGAGCACTGCTCGATCGAACTCGCAAGTGTTGCTATCTCAAGCTTGTTGTCAAGTTTAGTTGGCAAAACTATAGGTCTTGATTTCTAGTCTACTTATATCTAAGTCTCGGATTATGATAGAAAGTGTAGTTGAGCATTAGACTTCACGACGTTCATCGATTGAAGACGAAGAACTACTAAGGGGAGCTTGTGGAACTTCATTAACAAATGGTATATGGAGACTTGAACTCATCTATCACTCAAAAGTCTATCTACTCTATCTCCTATTTGAGATAAAATTCGTATAGCTATATAGATTTAAATTATACACATTTGATATTTCGAGCTGAGTTTAACTCGCTTACATATTTCTCGAAATATGTGTTGTTAAGCTTTCGCTTTAACCAAGTTCATCTAATATTCTTAACGAAAGTCAAAAGATGATCATGTGAAAATCACCTGGTAACATCTTACATAATTTGTGTGAGACAGTCATTTGATGTAGACTCGGAATGTTTCGTATTGATCATTCGATCACTTGAAAATTTCTTTGAATCTAATAGTTTGTGTTAGACAGCTATTCCCGTCTTCCGAGAATGTTTCAATGATTGAAATGAAGTTTAGGACACTTAACCACGATTGGATAAAGCATAGTATGCGTACTTGCATATATGTAATCCAAGTCCGGGAACCATAGTATGCATTCCCGTATGCGTACTGGTTGGTTTGAAAGTCCGGGAACCTTGTACGCATACCGGTACGTGTACTAGCGTGAGGTTCAGGTACGGGAATTTCTGCTGATTTTGGAAGGTATGCGTACCTGTTCGCATACTGGCGAACCCAAACTAAGTCCGGCTACTTAGGTATGCGTACCCGTTTGCATACTTGAGTAGGTTATGTTTTAAAATCGGTTTGTTCATGAACTAATATATTTATATAATAAGGAATGCAGTCTTTTGCAAACCATGGTTATAATGTTCATGAATTGATTCATGTGAATCAAAATCGATTTTGCTTCAATTGTGTCTTGTATACTTCTATGAGAATATAACAATTGAAAAACTCTAGAACTAGTTTTATTTGAGTCATTTGAACTAGTTATGGTTAAGATGAATATGGTTGATATAAAAGTGTTCATATGGCTAACTTCAGTTAACTATAGCTAAGCCAACAAGATGCACACGTTTAGGTACGGTTATTCATATCTAAATGAAGTCACTTTTCATTTGTGTGTAACAAGCTAAGTTCGATCTAACGGTTGAAAGATATTAGCTTGAGTCTAATCAGGTTTTCATCTAACGGTCAATATTGAATGCATTGTTACCAAGGTAGCATTGATTGCAAACCCTGATTTTAAGACTATATAAAGGATAACTCTAACAACTGGGAAACCTAATCCCCACACCTCCTGTGTGATTCTAGTTGCGACTAGAGTCGATTCTCCTTTAACCTTAGGTTTTTCGCGAAACTCTGTAAGTTAACGACTTGAAGACTTCATTGGGATTATGAAGCCAAACCCAACTATTTTCTCTGTGGTTGCGTGTTCCGATCTTGTTGTTTTCTATCGTGATTGAGTACTATCTTCTCTAAGATTTTCTCAAGATTTAATCTCCGATATGCAAGATAAAAAGTAGTCACAAACATCTTCGTCTCATCATTTGTGATTCCACAATATCTTGTTTCGCTACCATACGATCAAGATTATTGTGAGGTGATTGATATTTCTAGGTTGCTCTTCTGGAATATAAGTCCGTTATATCAATTTGTACCTTTTCACCTTGATTTATCAAAATACAGAACAAAACTCATAGGTTTATCTGTGGGAGACAGATTTATCTATACAATAGACTTTTCTGTGTGAGTCAAATTTGTTCATCAAGTCTTCGACTTTGGGTCGTAGCAACTCTTAGTTGTGGGTGAGATCAGCTAAGGGAATCAAGTGCGTAGAGTCCTGTTGGGATTCAGAGACGTAAGGAGCGCAATTTTACCTTGATCAGTGTGAGATTGGTTAGGGCTCAACTACATTCCAGTCCGAAGTTAACTTGGAGTAGGCTAGTGCCGACTGTAGCGGCATAATACAGTGTGGTGTTCAAATCTAGACTAGGACTCGGGGTTTTTCTGCATTTGCGGTTTCCTCGTTAACAAAACTTCTGGTGTCTGTGTTATTTCTTTTCCGCATTATATTTGTTTATATAATTGAAATATCACAGGTTGTCCGTAAGTTGAATCAATTGTGAACCCAACCTTTGGTTGTTGATTAATTTGATTGACACTTGGATATTAGTTTTTCACACCGTCCAAGTTATTTCTTATATTCAATCGGGTTCACGAATTCCTATTTGTTTGATTGCAGATTGAATTGAGAAATTGAGATATAACTCTTTGATATACTTTTCTTAATATTGAGTATGATTGTCTAGTTGATTCTCTTGAAAGTATATTGGAGTTAGTCCATACAGATTTCTAAGCGAAATATTGGGTGTGGTTGTTAGACCCCCGCTTTTTCAATTGGTATCAGAGCAGGCAAACACGTTTAAGACCTCATAAATATGTGTTTGTAGCGATCTGACTCTATGGAAAATAGTGATATCTCAATAAATTTACCACCAGATCCATGGATTTCAGAATTCTCTTCCATGATTGATTTAGTAAAATCTCTAGAAGAAATTCTATCTAAACCTCCACCAGGTTTAGAATCCCTAGAAGTGTTTTCAGGGATTTAGAAAAGGATTGAGAGCTTGTCTCTTGATGTTGGGTTATATCTCCAGAAAGAGCAAGAATCTCTTGATAAGTTAAATCAAGTTATGATGAGTAATCTTCATGTTGAGGTTGATATTGATCTTCTTATCAGTAAGGGTATTCCATGCGTCTCCTGTATCCCATAAAAATTGGATATAATACAAGAAGTATCTAAACCTCATCTATATGTCAGTTCCATCTCTGAATCTGACTTTGTTCATCAGTCAAATCCCGATAAACCTTCTCAAGATAATGGTATTGCTCTCTTTTGTGAAGAAATCAGGATGTTTATTTTTCTCAAAAGGGTTTCCTTGTGCTTACTAAACATTATCTGCAGAGACTGTGCATTAAAAGTTGGAAACGAAGAAATCAGGAACACAATTTATCTTGTGCTATCCTTAAGTTCTTTTAAATACTTTTAAAGACAGTTTTTTTGGTTTCTATCAATACTGGAAGTTGTAAGAGTTGTTGGAAAGAAACTCTCTCATGGTGCCATGGTGTGCAAGGGTGTTCTTCTCTTGTGTTCACGATAAGTTGCTCGTTAAAGGGTTATTGAGCTTTTCTCCAATTCTCTTGTTCATATTTTCCTAGTAAAAATATGATGTTACAAAAAAAAAAACGAGTCCTTGTCACACACGTACGGTTCAAGTACCCTGGTCTTGTAACCATTACGTGTATAAACCGTGGGCCAAAACGTGTTGTGACGGTTCATATACCACCATGTGACATATAAAGGGGAAGAACTTACTTCATTCTTTTCACCTCTTCTTCCCTACAGTTCGAGTACGAAAATGAAAACCCAAGAGTTTGTAAACTCTCGAACTTAAATTTTTTTTTTTCAAATGTTCTTTGTTTCTTTGTGTTGG
This sequence comes from Papaver somniferum, assembly GCF_003573695.1. Taxonomy (NCBI): domain Eukaryota; kingdom Viridiplantae; phylum Streptophyta; class Magnoliopsida; order Ranunculales; family Papaveraceae; genus Papaver; species Papaver somniferum. Next base: position 3,824 of record NW_020647795.1, on the reverse strand, counting down.
TAACATGAAATCATTCGACAAGGTTGTCCTTAATTTTTAAAATCCTCTTGTTCCGGAGCATCACCATTAACGACTGTTCACGTACTTGGTAAGTTTATCATCATTCCTTGGTTTCTATGGCTCCTAAGAAAAGATTGGATCGTGATCAGAGTTCGGGTACCAATTCTAGTTCAAATAGGAGGTTGGTTGACTGCGATGATGATGAATTTGTTGATGATAATATGGGTGTAGACGTTCAACAACCATACTTTGATGCTAGTCGTCAAATTAGCTTTATCAACATTTCTGTCAGGGACAGATATAATAAACTCTCTAGTGGTCAATTTGTCATGGAAATGGAATATGATCGGTCGGTTCAGGAACCTGATTTCCATATGTTCATGAACCATTTTGAGTGGGGTGATATTCATAAGGGTTTGGGGGAATCATATCCTGATATGACCTGTGAATTTTATGATAATCTTCATGCACCCGACAATACCAACTGATGTTTCAAGACTTTGGTCAAGGGAACAATACTTGAGGTTAACCGTGGTGTTATAGCTGAGTTATTAAACTTTCCTTTACATCATTGTTTTGTTGTTCCTCAACCAGAAGGTGATAGACGCATTTATGTGTCCATTTTCATCTCGATTTTCTATATTGTTAGTACCCGTTTTGTTCTTATTATGGTGTTTTATGTGTTTGTAGGTATTTTTGGACAATAAACGTTTTTGGATAAATCGGCTCGAAAAGTTGCATCTGGAGGACACCTATTATACAGACCCCATTTTGGATAAGGGGTACTCAATTGCTAAGGGGCACCCACTTGGTGTGGAGGAAAAGAAAAGATTGTGAAGATATTTCCGGGATTTTATTGACCTGTTGAGTATATATAGGTTGTTTGGAGTCCAACAGAGGGGTGTCGAGAGTTAGGGGTACGCTGCAGAGCTAAGAATCAAGCTGCAGGAGAAGTTGCAGCTGCAGCAGGAAGAAGACGAAGTTGAAGAACATAAGGCTGTACAGGACTGTCGTTTGTAGGGTCTTCACTTTCCGAATCTTGTAACAGTCGCATTAGTAACTATTATCTTCAGTTTGCAACAATTTCTGTAACAGTCTATTCTGTAACAATTATATATGTTACAAATTCGGCTGTAATACTAATTTTCTTGAATAAAACACCTATTCAGCCATGAATTATTATTTTGAGTGTGTTTTCATCATGAAGAGCTAAACCCCAACACTGGGATGACGGATGAAGCCTAATATCATACATGGGTAATTATGTTTAATTCTTATATGACTTTTGCACTAATTAGAATTGAATTATGATTTTGATTAATTAGTTGTCATCTCGTTTGATGGGTCATACTTGCTTAGATGTTTTGATGTCTCATGCTTAGGAATTACAACTAATATTTTGAGAATCTGCCTTAGCAAAAATAAGAGTCCATGTCTTTATCTATTGAGCTATAATTGTTTAAAGAATTAATGTTTGAACCTTATGTTATGAGTTTGGTGGAATCCTGAGTCTCGGTACTTCTTGATCTTGTGACATCTTTTGTATATATTTTTATTATTAAGTCTGAAATCGAATCTCATCAAGTCCGAGTTGAACGAATCTTATTTACCACTTCTACAATCACATCAATTTTTGGCGCCGCCGACGCGGATTTGTATTAGGTTTTAGGTTTTAGATTTATTTTTATTTTATTTTTTTTGTTCTCTTTTACGCTTTTGGTATTTTTCGATTTTTTCAGATTTGGAGCGAAACTACAAGAAAAGAAAAAGTGCTATAAAAGGAAAGCATCGCCAAAGAAGGAAAGAAAAGAGGAATCCAAAAGGAGTGAAGAAGAAAATTTTGTATATAGTTATTTTATTTTATTTTTAGAAACTGTAAAAAGGGTTTTATTTTTGTAATTTTTCTTTTCCTTTTTGGACATTTTTATTTTTGGACTTTATTTTGGACTTGGACATTATTATTTTTAAATTCTAAGGAAGGGTTAAGATTAAATATAAACTGTTTGCAGGGAAGGACGACAGTTACGATACTGTCTCGGCCCCACGGGTTCGTACACTGACACCGGAGTCGGTGGCCTGATTCGAATTCAACGGTTCATCGCCCGTCTGGTACGGGAGGTAAAACTCTATCCTCCCACGAATCCCCTGTCAGTGGGTTTTAATTTTGTGCCAACTAACACGCGTGCACAGAAAAATGTCGAACTGGTATTACAATAGCCAATACAACGAATATCCGACTGATTATCAAAATGGACATTACTTTGACCGTATTGTGAATAGTGGTTGGGAACATCAAACTTTTGGCTCATACCATGGTGAGCCTAATTACTATCCACACATGCACCGATCATACGAGCAAGAGAATACAGAGTATTATAGTTCTAGTTCCTCGTCTTTGGACAATATAATGAAAATGTTGAAAACTAGTCCCTATTATGATCCTTCTGAACCTGTAATTCCTCTGGAAGAGTCTCTCAAACAATTAACTGAGAATACAAATAGGTTTGTGTTAGAAATGAATAAAAAAATGCACCCATGAGTGAACCTTCTATACACGATACCATAAGGAAGTCATGTGAGTCGAGTCACGATACCATAAGGAAGTCATGTGAGTCGATTCAAAAGCTTTTGTTAGAGGCCCAGAACGGTACTGCTCGAAATAATCTTAGTGTTTCCAACAATACCATTGAAAATGAGGATAGTTATTTGCATAATGACGAGGTTAAAATTGGTAACAATACATGTTTAGATGAGGTTCAACCTTTTTCATGTTATTATAATGATGATGATGATGAGTATAGTGTTGATGAAGAATTCGATATTAGTGATCAAGAATTTATTACTCCAAATGAACTTTATGATGATAGTGTTATTTCTGGTTCAACTCCCGATAATTTTAATGATTATTCACCTATTCTGTAATTGCAGGAAATCCTACAACACACCCCTTGTATTATCATGACTATGATTTCTAGATCTGAACAATTCTGCGAAATTCTGAACAATTCTGCGAAATTCTGAAAAATTCTCGAAATTCTGAATAATTCTGCGAAATTCTGAATAACTCTGCGAAATTATGAACAACTCTGTGAAATTATGAACAATTCTGCGAAATTATGAATAATTCTGCGAAATTCTGAACAATTCTACGAATCTAATGCTTATGTGATGATTATGTTATGAAATGTGCATGCGATGTTTATGCCATGAAATGCTTGTGCCATGCTTTTATGATGCGAGTATGATGCTTGTATGATGAGAATGCTTATCTATTGCAATGTATAATTAATGTTTGCATTACTTAACTCATTTTGTGCGCTAAAACTGATGTCGCTTTAAATTGCCTCCATTCTCCATTTCTCTGGCTTTTTCTTTAGTGTATGCATTCCTCTTCGTGTAGTTATTGTTCCTCTCAAGTTCTTACTTGTGTTTCATCTTTCCTTTTTCCTGCACTATTAGTATCTCATAACAGTATGATCATAATATCAAGTCTGCGGCATTTTCACTGCCTCAGTTTCATTTCCATGTACATATTCGCAAGCTTGTTTGCTTACATATAATCATTCTCGCAAGCTTACTTGCTTACTCATTTTCTTATGTGGTCTTATTTTTCCTTCCTAGTTAAAGGTCTTATTTTGCCACCTCTTGTCATTGCGACAAAATCGCAGGACGTCTTTGCACTTTCATGCAAAAACCCATTGATTTTGCCTTAACTTTTTCTTTTGTATTATTGCCTCTTCAGGATTGTTGCGACAATATGACAGGCCTAAATATTCTTGCGAAAATAAAGCCCCATGACATTGTCGTCTTGCGACGAAATCGCA
>NW_020647794.1:0-856 GCF_003573695.1 Papaver somniferum | reverse complement strand
TATTGCCTTGGAACATATTAATTGTGATTACAATACATTTTTCAAACTTTTTCCGTTAAATATTAGTTTATCTAGTTTACAATTTAGTCTCAGAAATCAACTTCCGACTTATAACGAAGTGTGTAGACTTTTTTGAGTTAACGTATAAAAAATCAACATTTTTATGAACTCTTTATTTTTGTATTAGCTTTGTCTTTCAATTTGATTCAAATAGATGAAATTTGTTAGAATTTGGATTAGCTATGGCGGGTCTTTCATTCTTCTTCCGTTGTGAAATTTGACTTCCTTCATATTTTCTTGAATCAACGTACATAGAAATGCAATTTTTACTAGACGTAATGCCTTAGAACAAATTATTTGTGATTACAATACATTTTTGAAACTTTTTCTGTTAAAGATGAGTTTATCTAGTTTACAATTTAGTCTCAGAAATCAATTTCGGACTTATAACGAAGTGTGTAGACTTTTCTGAGTTAATGTACATAAAATTCAACATTTTTATGAACTATTTCTTTTTCTGTGATGGTTTTGTTTTTCCATTTGATTCTAGATAGATGAAATTTGTTAGGATTTGGATTAGTTCTTCTTGGTCTTTCATCCTTCTTTTATTGTGAAATTTTCCTAATTTCGTATTTTCTTGAATCAACGTACATAGAAATGCAATTTTTACTAGACGTATTGCCTTAAAACATATTATTTGTGATTACAATACATTTTTTCAAACTTTTTATGTTAAAGATGAGTTTATCTCGTTTACAACTTAGTCTCAGAAATCAATTTCCGACTTATAACGAAGTGTGTGACTTTTTTGAGTTAACGTATATAAAATTCAATATTTTTATGAACTTTTTTTTTT
>NW_020647793.1:0-648 GCF_003573695.1 Papaver somniferum | reverse complement strand
AAAGTCTATTCGAACCGCCGCCGAATTAGACTACGTGAAAACCACTCCTCACAAAACTTTCAATGTGCTCCACCATAAGTGGCCCCCTGCTGTCCTCCGACGGGGCCCATCGGGACCCACCATCACTATAAAAACTGTGAGAACTTTTTCAAATATGGTTTTGGGGTGGTTTAGTTACTCGGTTTATTTAGAATCACTGTGTTTCTTATTGGCCACACAGACTTGGCCTTTAATGTTTTAAGTACAGGCTGTGCAACTAGGTGGTCATGAATACAAACACAACAGGAGAAAGTCAACACATCGCTCCTTCCTGTGCATGTCAACATTCTATAACCAACCCCACAGAAGCTTGGATGTTTTATTAGAAAGGAAAAGTAGCTTGCTCGATTTGCACGACGATTTCATTCAGGTGCTCTGCTCATTTTCTTGAATCTTATTGGATAAACAGAACATAGAAAACCAAGTTTGTGACGTGTTACTTGAAACCCACTTCGATTTTCCAGTTCTATTACCCGGCCTTTCAAAATCTCCAGGCCTGTGAACACAGGTAAATATCTATATTTCATCTTACTTTTGTTCTTTGTTATTAAATATCACTTATTTGATTTGTTAAATGATGTTATAATTTCTTCTTTTTGTTAAAATGTT
>NW_020647792.1:0-366 GCF_003573695.1 Papaver somniferum | reverse complement strand
TTTACAATTTAGTCTCAGAAATCAATTTCCGACTTATAACGAAATGTGTAGACTTCTTTGAGTTAACGTATATAAAATTCAACATTTTTATGAACTCTTTCTTTTTGTGTTGGCTTTGTCTTTCTATCTGATTCAAGATAGATGAAATTTATTAGGATTTGGATTAGTTCTGAATGGTCTTTCATCCTTCTTCTATTGTGAAATTAAACTTCCTTCATATTTTTTTGAATCAACGTACATAGAAATGCAATTTTTACTAGACGTATTGCCATAGAACATATTAATTGTAATTACAATACATTTTTGAAACTTTTTCTGTTAAAGATGAGTTTGTCTGGTTTATAATTTAGTCTTAGAAATCAATTT
>NW_020647791.1:0-560 GCF_003573695.1 Papaver somniferum | reverse complement strand
GTGACTCTAGCAAAAATGGCTCAAGAACATGGAAAAATCATGACAGTCTGGTTCGGGGGTAAACAGCCATCGATCGTGGTGAGCCACCACGAAGCAGCGTGGGAGGTTCTGGTGACTAAAGCTTCGGATTTTTCTTCAAGAACGCTTCCGTATATGTCAAAGTTCAGCAGTGCAGATTGGCATACTCTTGCAACATGTAATCTTGGTCCGTTTTGGCAAAATCTAAGAAAATGTCTACAAACTACAACTCTTAATCCTCATACTTTTTCTGCACAAGTTCATTTGCAAGAGAAAGATATTTCAAATTTGATTCTTACCTTCAAAGAAGAAGCTTCTTTGAATGGCGGCACTACGGGAAAAAACATCATTGACGACACAAGATAAGAGTTGTAGTACCCCTACGACAACTCCATTTCATGCATTGTGGAACGGGGGTATTGTAGAAAGTCCAAGTTTTTCTACAATGGATGACAAGTGTTGTAAAGGGTGATGTGATTCATGGTTCGACAATAGTTTGTCAATGTTGTGATTCTCTTTCGATTTTTTTTGATAACCTAACA
>NW_020647790.1:0-297 GCF_003573695.1 Papaver somniferum | reverse complement strand
TCCTGCAACTATAGCTTATCCTATTATGGCGAACTTCTTCTCCAGCTTGTCCGCCGGGCAACAGTCTGGCCTTATTCTTTGCTCTTCAATCGATGCCTAACTCAAGCTTGTCCATAGAACGAGCTCCACTAAGCAACTAGTTTCCTTCTTTCCTAAGTCCGTAGCTCAATTTTACCTTATCTAGCGCTACCTTTAGCAAGCAAGTGAGTTACAAACTCTTTATCCTGATATATCTCTTCGGGTTTTTCCGAAAAGTCTTTGTTTTAGTTTCTTATTATCTGACTCCCTCCCGTTTGT
>NW_020647789.1:0-839 GCF_003573695.1 Papaver somniferum | reverse complement strand
GCAACACAATAATCATGGCAATCCTTGAACAATGATGGCCAATAGAATCCACACTGCAAGATCTTTGCAGCGGTTTTGTTGGCACTGAAATGGCCTCCACATGCTTGGTCATGACAGAAAGATATCACATCTTTCTGTTCCATGTTGGGTACACATCTCCTAATGATTTGGTCTCGGCAGTACTTAAACAAACATGGGTCGTCCCAAAGGAAATGTTTAACTTCAGCCAAGAACTTGGAGCGGTCTTGTCTCGACCAATGTGAGGGCATTCTACCTGTAGCAAGGTAGTTAACAATGTCGGCAAACCAAGGAAGGTTTGTCACAGACATCAGTTGTTCATCAGGGAATGATTCTCTAATCAGCTCAGATTCATCAATAGACTCACTAGTTAATCGGGACAAGTGATCAGCAACCACATTCTCACAACCTTTCTTATCACGGATTTCGATGTCGAATTCCTGTAATAAGAGTATCCATCGAATAAGGCGAGCTTTAGCATCCTTCTTAGAAAGAAGATACTTCAAAGCCGCATGGTCAGTGTATATGATGACCTTAGATCCTATCAAGTAAGATCTAAACTTGTCTAATGCAAATACCACGGCAAGTAACTCCTTCTCGGTAGTCGAATAGTTGAGTTGAGCATCATTAAGAGTTTTACTAGCATAGTATATCACATATGGTAGTCTATCAACACGCTGTCCTAAAACAGCGCCAACGGCGTAATCAGAGGCATCACACATGAGTTCGAACGGTAATTCCCAGTCGGGTGGTTGGACAATAGGAGCTGAGGTGAGGAGAGTCTTGAGTTCTTCCCACGCCTTCACACACGCAGCATCAAA
>NW_020647788.1:0-753 GCF_003573695.1 Papaver somniferum | reverse complement strand
GAACATTGGGTCTGTATATGGTAATCTTGCAACCTGAGTTAAGGGATAAGTTGTAGTTTCATCCAATCTGATATAGTTGACACCTAGAACCTCACCGGACGAGAACATCGTGTCTGTATATGGTAATTTTGCAACCTGAGTTAAGTGATAGGTTGCAGTTTCATCCAATTTGATATATATCACACCTAGAACCTCGCCCGGACCAGCGCATCGGGTCTGGAAATGGTAATCTTGCAACCCGAGTTAAGTGATAGGTTGCAGTTTCATCCAATCTGATATATTTGACACCTAGAACCTCGCCCGGACGAGAACATTGTGTCTGTATATGGTAATCTTGCAACCAGAGTTACGGGATAAGTTGTTGTTTCATCCAATCTGATATATTTGACACCTAGAACCTCTCCCGGACGAGAACATCGGGTCTGTATATGGTAATCTTGCAACCTGAGTTAAGTGATAAGTCGAAGTTTCATCTAAACTGATATATATGACACCTAGAAACTCGATCGGACCAGAACATCGGGTTTGTATATGGTAATCTTGCAACCTGAGTTAAGTGATAGGATGCACTTTCATCCAATCTGATATATATGACACCTAGAACCTCGCCCGGACCAGAGCATCGAGTCTGTATATGGTAATCTTGCAACCTGAGTTAAGTGATGGGTTGCAGTTTCATCCAATCTGATATATTTGACACCTCGAAACTCGACCGGACGAGAACATCGGGTCTGTATATGGTAATCTTGCAAC
>NW_020647787.1:0-1121 GCF_003573695.1 Papaver somniferum | reverse complement strand
TTCTCTTCATTGGGTTTTAATCTTTTTTTGATTATTGGTTGATTTCTCAATTTGGTGCGGTTATTAGGGTTTGATTTTACAAATTTCATCAGGTACAAAATTTGAGTTTAATTTTTTTTTTTCTTTTCTTTCAACTTGATTTTCTTTTTGGTTGGCTGTTTTCATTGGGTTTTATCCATTATTTGTATTTGTTTGATTTCAGTTATTTATTGTTTGATTTCAGTCAGACATCTTAACTTATAGGAACATCTTCATCAGGTAAAAGTTTTATCTGATTTTGGTATTTGGGTGATGTTAGTTGTTTTTATGATACTGAAGTTGGGGTTTGTTTGTTTAAATTTAGTCTACTGATCATATATTAGGGTCTAGGTAATGAAGTAATATGTTTAATTTTAACTGATTTTGTCTCAATTCATGTGAAAGGATTACTGGTTTAGTGATGTTAATGTACAAGCACATTCTGTTTTCTTCGAAGTAATTTTGTTTTGGTTGATGTCAAATGTAATGAGATTTCTGTTCTAACAACATGATAGTTATAAAATGAATACTTCAGTGGTTGTACGCATATTAGTATTTGGTTATGTATGACGTTATTCTTAGTTCCAATATGACTTAGAATGATGATTTTTAATCCAAGTTGACTAGGTTTCTGTGTTACTTTGTTAATCTTGCAAAGTAATTTTCTTGTAGACAAGTATATGATACGAGGAGAGGTCGGTTTGGGGGTGTCCTCGTGTTAGCTTTGGTATCTTTGATCCTTAATTCATCTTTGATATGACTTTGTAATATATTTTTACAAGGTACTGCAGGAGTTGCCATAGCTAGTCTTTTGGGAGTCTCATGTATGCTTATAACAGAGCACAAGTATACTTTCAACAAAGAATGTTTGTATGTTGCTTTACTATCTTCAATATGCTGTAATCAAATGCTCTTTCTTGCCTAAGTGCATTCGGTTTTGGTTTCAGGGATGGGTCACGATTCTCGAGTTTTGGTTCATAAAAATAGGAAGCAGGCATAACAGTATTATAGATTATACAAGTACTGATACATCCTTGATGTGTGGTTTTCTTACCATTACTTTTGTGTTGTTAGAACCGTCTTTTGATAAGAAAATGCATCTT
>NW_020647786.1:0-932 GCF_003573695.1 Papaver somniferum | reverse complement strand
TGAAGATCAATACCGTGGACAAACATACAAGGATCATTTATATTTTCCATCATAACGACATAATAGACTTTATCCTTGTCAAACAAAAGATTTTGTCCTATTTTCCATCAAATACATGATTGCATAGGCATAACTTTTGTATTTGTCAAAAGCCCATTCGTCCTTTCATCAATACGAATATTAATTCATGAACGACTTTACTGTTGACCGCAACATGGGACCTGCAAGTTCAAGGACGAAAACAATACATATCCCACAAAAATATTGCAATATATCAAACCATTAAAATACTGCAATAACATCATCCTCCAAATATTTTTAGAATTTAAAACCAATAAACCTCAAGAATAAACATAAGAAGATGAAAACTAGAATAGCTATGTGTAGTCACAATCATCCCTATTCAAAGCACTAGTTATTCTTCCAACTAAACCAAAAAGAAGACATACTAGGCTACAAAAATCTCTTTTAAATCTTCTTCAGAGAATTATATCTCGTTATTGAAGAATCCATTGACAATGCGATCATTCAACTCCTCCAAATCTTTTGAAAACACTGTCAGCTTACTAAGTTCTTTTTCCAGTTTTCGTACAGTGTTTGTATAATGAGACAACATTCGTTCATAGTGAATTATATCATCTAAGGATGCATACATCCGAGATTAAGCTGTTTCTTTTGCTGATGAATTCTTTTACCAGGTTCCTGAAGTTTTCATCACTTTGATAAGACGACAAAACCAGTTTGAGTAAGGATTTTTACCATTAATTGTATCCTTAAATTTCTTCAACTTTGTGGAGGGGATCCCAGTACACCGACGTACGTTACAGCAAGAGTTGCATTCCTGCTTGTGCTGCATCTAGTAACAGGTGTCATGGCACAAAAGCTTTTGAGATACACCCTTCGTGAACGACTGAAACCCTGGACAAACAACA
>NW_020647785.1:0-4711 GCF_003573695.1 Papaver somniferum | reverse complement strand
AACTTTGTTGATCAAGAGAAACCGGAAGAATGGCTTGTTGCCAAGTCCGCGAACTGCCGAACTTCTCATCCCGAGAAATTATGCCGGAGTTGACAAACTAGTTGCATGAGTACCAGTCCGCGAACCCAGTCCGTGAACCCAGTTCGCGAACCGGTGGAAGGTCCATTGTAGAGATTTTCTCCTGAAGTTTGTAAACTCTGTCGGTTGCTTAAGTCCGCGAACCTAGTGTGCGAACTTAAGAAGGTTTTATATTTTGAAGATGATTTCTGAACTTAAACTTTAAAAAGACTAAGGAATGCAGTTTGCAAACCGTGGCTATAAAAGTTCATGAACAGATTCAAGTGAATCAAATCATCTTTACTTCAATTGTGTCTTGTGTGGTTACATAAGATTTCCTTGCAATTGAACAACTCTCTAACTAGTTCATTTGAGTCATTTGAACTAGTTACGGTGAAGAAGAACATGGTTGATATGAAATGCTCATATGGCTAACCTTTTGGTTTAATATTGTTGAACCAACAATGTACACGTTTGGGTACGGTTAACAAACCTAGAAGCGTGCAGTTCATTTGTGTATAACAAGCTAAGTTTTCGATCTAACGGTTGAGAAATATTAGCTTGAATCTAAATCAGGTTTTCATCTAACGGTGAATATTGATTGCTTTGTTACCTAGGAAAAACCCTGATTTGAAAGACTATATAAAGGAGACATCTAGTATTGTGCAAAACTAATCCCCACACCTTACGTGTGATACTAGTTTGGGTACTAGAGTCGGTTCTTCTTTAAGATTTGGTTATCTTCTTCTAAAACCAGGTTAATGACTTAAAGACTTCATTGGGATTGCGAATCCAGACCGACACTACTTTTATCATAGTTGTGTGATCTGATCTTGCATCTTCTATCGTCCGAGTACAATCAGATTGATTGGCTTGAGATTTGATATCTCCGATAGGCAAGATATAAAAAGTAATCACAAACATCTTCGTCTCATTGTTTGTGATTCCACAACATCTTGTTTCGCTACCATACGATTAAGATCGTTGTGAGGTGATTGATTAATCTAGAATGTTCTTCGGGAATATAAGACCGGATTATCAATTGGTTCCTGTTCACCTTGAACCAAAGTTTCAATGATTATCAATTGGTTCCTGTTCACCGGGAATATATGTTTCAATCATCTTGAAAATTGCTTTGACGATAAATGGTGTAACAACTATATAACGTCCTCTAAGAATGTTTCAATGATTGAAATGAGAGTTTAGATTACATAAAAAATGATGGACATAAGCATTGTTGTGGAAACACATTTATGTATAAGTCTGCGAACTTTGTTGATCAAGAGAAACCGGAAGAATGGCTTGTTGCCAAGTCCGCGAACTGCCGAACTTCTCATCCCGAGAAATTATGCCGGAGTTGACAAACTAGTTGCATGAGTACCAGTCCGCGAACCCAGTCCGTGAACCCAGTTCGCGAACCGGTGGAAGGTCCATTGTAGAGATTTTCTCCTGAAGTTTGTAAACTCTGTCGGTTGCTTAAGTCCGCGAACCTAGTGTGCGAACTTAAGAAGGTTTTATATTTTGAAGATGATTTCTGAACTTAAACTTTAAAAAGACTAAGGAATGCAGTTTGCAAACCGTGGCTATAAAAGTTCATGAACAGATTCAAGTGAATCAAATCATCTTTACTTCAATTGTGTCTTGTGTGGTTACATAAGATTTCCTTGCAATTGAACAACTCTCTAACTAGTTCATTTGAGTCATTTGAACTAGTTACGGTGAAGAAGAACATGGTTGATATGAAATGCTCATATGGCTAACCTTTTGGTTTAATATTGTTGAACCAACAATGTACACGTTTGGGTACGGTTAACAAACCTAGAAGCGTGCAGTTCATTTGTGTATAACAAGCTAAGTTTTCGATCTAACGGTTGAGAAATATTAGCTTGAATCTAAATCAGGTTTTCATCTAACGGTGAATATTGATTGCTTTGTTACCTAGGAAAAACCCTGATTTGAAAGACTATATAAAGGAGACATCTAGTATTGTGCAAAACTAATCCCCACACCTTACGTGTGATACTAGTTTGGGTACTAGAGTCGGTTCTTCTTTAAGATTTGGTTATCTTCTTCTAAAACCAGGTTAATGACTTAAAGACTTCATTGGGATTGCGAATCCAGACCGACACTACTTTTATCATAGTTGTGTGATCTGATCTTGCATCTTCTATCGTCCGAGTACAATCAGATTGATTGGCTTGAGATTTGATATCTCCGATAGGCAAGATATAAAAAGTAATCACAAACATCTTCGTCTCATTGTTTGTGATTCCACAACATCTTGTTTCGCTACCATACGATTAAGATCGTTGTGAGGTGATTGATTAATCTAGAATGTTCTTCGGGAATATAAGACCGGATTATCAATTGGTTCCTGTTCACCTTGAACCAAAGTTTCAATGATTATCAATTGGTTCCTGTTCACCGGGAATATATGTTTCAATCATCTTGAAAATTGCTTTGACGATAAATGGTGTAACAACTATATAACGTCCTCTAAGAATGTTTCAATGATTGAAATGAGAGTTTAGATTACATAAAAAATGATGGACATAAGCATTGTTGTGGAAACACATTTATGTATAAGTCTGCGAACTTTGTTGATCAAGAGAAACCGGAAGAATGGCTTGTTGCCAAGTCCGCGAACTGCCGAACTTCTCATCCCGAGAAATTATGCCGGAGTTGACAAACTAGTTGCATGAGTACCAGTCCGCGAACCCAGTCCGTGAACCCAGTTCGCGAACCGGTGGAAGGTCCATTGTAGAGATTTTCTCCTGAAGTTTGTAAACTCTGTCGGTTGCTTAAGTCCGCGAACCTAGTGTGCGAACTTAAGAAGGTTTTATATTTTGAAGATGATTTCTGAACTTAAACTTTAAAAAGACTAAGGAATGCAGTTTGCAAACCGTGGCTATAAAAGTTCATGAACAGATTCAAGTGAATCAAATCATCTTTACTTCAATTGTGTCTTGTGTGGTTACATAAGATTTCCTTGCAATTGAACAACTCTCTAACTAGTTCATTTGAGTCATTTGAACTAGTTACGGTGAAGAAGAACATGGTTGATATGAAATGCTCATATGGCTAACCTTTTGGTTTAATATTGTTGAACCAACAATGTACACGTTTGGGTACGGTTAACAAACCTAGAAGCGTGCAGTTCATTTGTGTATAACAAGCTAAGTTTTCGATCTAACGGTTGAGAAATATTAGCTTGAATCTAAATCAGGTTTTCATCTAACGGTGAATATTGATTGCTTTGTTACCTAGGAAAAACCCTGATTTGAAAGACTATATAAAGGAGACATCTAGTATTGTGCAAAACTAATCCCCACACCTTACGTGTGATACTAGTTTGGGTACTAGAGTCGGTTCTTCTTTAAGATTTGGTTATCTTCTTCTAAAACCAGGTTAATGACTTAAAGACTTCATTGGGATTGCGAATCCAGACCGACACTACTTTTATCATAGTTGTGTGATCTGATCTTGCATCTTCTATCGTCCGAGTACAATCAGATTGATTGGCTTGAGATTTGATATCTCCGATAGGCAAGATATAAAAAGTAATCACAAACATCTTCGTCTCATTGTTTGTGATTCCACAACATCTTGTTTCGCTACCATACGATTAAGATCGTTGTGAGGTGATTGATTAATCTAGAATGTTCTTCGGGAATATAAGACCGGATTATCAATTGGTTCCTGTTCACCTTGAACCAAAGTTTCAATGATTATCAATTGGTTCCTGTTCACCGGGAATATATGTTTCAATCATCTTGAAAATTGCTTTGACGATAAATGGTGTAACAACTATATAACGTCCTCTAAGAATGTTTCAATGATTGAAATGAGAGTTTAGATTACATAAAAAATGATGGACATAAGCATTGTTGTGGAAACACATTTATGTATAAGTCTGCGAACTTTGTTGATCAAGAGAAACCGGAAGAATGGCTTGTTGCCAAGTCCGCGAACTGCCGAACTTCTCATCCCGAGAAATTATGCCGGAGTTGACAAACTAGTTGCATGAGTACCAGTCCGCGAACCCAGTCCGTGAACCCAGTTCGCGAACCGGTGGAAGGTCCATTGTAGAGATTTTCTCCTGAAGTTTGTAAACTCTGTCGGTTGCTTAAGTCCGCGAACCTAGTGTGCGAACTTAAGAAGGTTTTATATTTTGAAGATGATTTCTGAACTTAAACTTTAAAAAGACTAAGGAATGCAGTTTGCAAACCGTGGCTATAAAAGTTCATGAACAGATTCAAGTGAATCAAATCATCTTTACTTCAATTGTGTCTTGTGTGGTTACATAAGATTTCCTTGCAATTGAACAACTCTCTAACTAGTTCATTTGAGTCATTTGAACTAGTTACGGTGAAGAAGAACATGGTTGATATGAAATGCTCATATGGCTAACCTTTTGGTTTAATATTGTTGAACCAACAATGTACACGTTTGGGTACGGTTAACAAACCTAGAAGCGTGCAGTTCATTTGTGTATAACAAGCTAAGTTTTCGATCTAACGGTTGAGAAATATTAGCTTGAATCTAAATCAGGTTTTCATCTAACGGTGAATATTGATTGCTTTGTTACCTAGGAAAAACCCTGATTTGAAAGACTATATAAAGGAGACATCTAGTATTGTGCAAAACTAATCCC
>NW_020647784.1:0-1654 GCF_003573695.1 Papaver somniferum | reverse complement strand
TGTGGACTGTGGACTTTGGGACTTTTTTTTTTAAACCCTACGGAAGGGTAGTTTAAATATAAAGTGTTTGCAGAGAAGGACGGCGATTACGATATCGCCTCGGCCCCTCGGGTTCGTACATGACAAAGGAGTCGTGGCCCAAGTCGACTACAACGGTGCATCCCCCGTCTGGTACGGAAGGTAACTTTGTCGAAACACTCGCGAATCCCTTGTCAGTGAGTTACTATATTCCTTCGTTTGCATATATGCTGAGGATTTGAAAACGGCTTCTTTAATTTCCTAGTAAAGGGAAAGGACTGGCAATACAAGATAAGGGTTCGGATTTCATCACCGTTCCCTTCTTGCACGCCTTAGGAAAACGAAACCAAATGCGAACCTAATCCTAAAATTTGACTAGAACGAGACCTATAGGGTAACGAACTTAATAGGAAAGTCATTCTAAAAATATTGGTTACTCTTTTAAGCATGCTTCAAAGTACATGATGGTTTCTGTGAGTTTAATACGCCGCCTTGTAACGCCGGTGAGGCCTTGGGTATCAAAGCTCCACCGAGCTTCCCTCGTCTCGATTCAACTTACTTTAACTCGTATTGATTGCAGAGGGGTTTGCTTAAATAGTAACGAATTCCCTTTCGAAGGATTAGAAGCTGGTCTAGAAACAATCTAAGTGGAGCCATCATGCTTTTTGTTTGCTAGAAATCAGTAGGTTTGCTGTGGTGGAGTCATCCTTGTTTGTGTTTGCATAGAAATTCCCTTCTTTTTAGGAATTTTCTTTTTCTTTTTGTTTTTTCTAGTGTATGCCCGAAGTCATTAGAGAGCGTGCTTGGAATAGAAACACTCTAAGTCGTTTGATTAGCGATAAACCTAGTAGTTCTTCTTGTAAAGGCGTGGAGATCGAAGACTCTTATTTTGAGAGCCCTGTCTTTGGAAATTTCAGCTTTGAAAACTTGACAATTAGTGAAGAAAGTGCTCCTAGTCCTTTGGTAGTGCCAGAATGGCAAATTTGAAAGCTTTATTAAACCCAACTAGGACCTCTCGTCCGTCTTGTATCAAGTTAGCTGAAACCGAGGAAAATTATGAACTCAAACCTGGGACTTTACAGATGCTCCCAATCTTTTTAGGAAAAGAGAATGAGAACCCCTATTTTCATGTTAGGGAATTTGAGGAAGTTTGTAGTGCTTTGAAAATTAAAAAACTTAGTGATGATGCGTTGAAACTTAGGTTATTCCCCTTTTCCTTAAAAGATAAAGCCAAATCTTGGCGGTATAGTTTGGCTTCTGAGTCAATTGAAACCTATGACCAACTTACATCTGCCTTTATACAGAAGTTTTTCCCAAGGCACAAAACATCGTCTATTAGGACACAAATCTGTACTTTTGATCAACAAGAGGGAGAATCTTTATATAGGTATTTAGAAAGGTTCAATGACTTAATATCTCAATGTCCTTATCATGATTTAGGGATGGTTAGGTTAGTTCAGATCCTTTAGGAGGGTTTAGACTATTCAACAACAACCATGGTTGAGTCCTTATGCACAGGTGGGTTTGAGAATTAAAACTGTTGATGAGGCGATGACATTTTTGAATGAAATCGCCGATAAGACCCTACAATGGGAAAATAGTAGGGAACCCCGGAAAACAATTCTTATAAGTAAAG
>NW_020647783.1:0-341 GCF_003573695.1 Papaver somniferum | reverse complement strand
AAAAAAAATGTCTCTCTTTTTTTTCTCTCTTTTTATCAAAATAAATAAATAAAATTCTTCTTCTTTCGCTCCTTTAGCTTTGCTTTTCGCTCCCAAACTTTAAGTAAATCACCACAAGCTTTGGCAAATTTATCTCTCGCTCCAACTTCAAAAATCTGCAAGGAAACAAAAAAACCAAAAACGTAAAGAAGAACAAAAATAATAAAAATCTAAAAAAAAAAAATGCTAACTAAACACAGGTCCGCGTCGGCGGCGCCAAAAATTTGATAGTTTTCAAATAGTGATTGTAGATAGTGGTAAAAGGGGTTCTTTTCGAACTTGTGAAGGTAACTTTTTTTTTT
>NW_020647782.1:0-822 GCF_003573695.1 Papaver somniferum | reverse complement strand
TCTATACTAGTACGATCGTCTAGGAGAATTAATTATTCTGAGCGACATGAGCTAGTTGAAGCGTCATATCCTTTATATAGTCAGGGAAAACTGTTGTTTGTATCCTGAAGACGTTATTGCTCTATACTAGCAGGCAAGCTGTCTAGGAGCCGTCCAATCTCGTGATTTTATATAGAAGTAATTATTGAAGTGTTCAGTATTCATGAGATATGCCGTTTCCTATCCGAGAGACTACATATCTGCATGTACTCTGAGAGACAGTATTCTCAGACAGAGATTCAATGAGAGAACTCACGTCTGATTGCTGGATTAGAAGTTCGTATAATTATGGGCTTATGATTTTAGCCTTTGTAGAAAATCCACCATCTACATTAAGTCCCCTGCTTAGTGAGGGACAGTCATGTTCCTCAGTCAGCACTGAATGGTGATTTTCCTGCTACAGATAAAATAAGTAATTGAACTTAGTCATAAGATAAGACGTTACCGGATTTCGACTGAATGAGCAAACCATGGTTTGAGCGAAAACTCCAGTGGCATAATAGAGCGTCATCCAGCGAGCATAAATTGGTGTAGAACCGCTGATTCGATGGTGTAACCTTGGTTGGTCTAGGATTCAAGGATCCGGGCCCAAGAAAGGAATCCGTTTTAGCGCGGACGCTCGTTCGTTCGTTAGTTTAAGAAACAACAAAATAGACCTGAGTCTAATGATAAAAATTTTGTCTATGAGCTTTCACGAAAAACAAAACTTTATTTTTTAAATATGTGAGATCTCACAAAGTGGAATAAACTCTCGTTTCGAAGGTGGATGCTCGTACGAGAGAA
>NW_020647781.1:0-266 GCF_003573695.1 Papaver somniferum | reverse complement strand
GCACCTGCGAAGAAAATCTTGTAAGCTTGCGAGAATGACGCAAGCCAGATCCGAAAATAAAGGTTGGTTTAGCTGTCATCCACTATGTAATACCCTATATATAGGACCAAGCAGACTTGAGAGAGGGGGAGATCTTTTTAGAGTGGGAAGAAAGTAAATAAGAGCGAAAAACTCTAGTATTATTCTTATTTCTTTGTACTCTTATCATTTTTGTAAGATCCATAAGAGAAATTAATAAAAATTGGGTGATTGTTCTTAAATTTTGT
>NW_020647780.1:0-370 GCF_003573695.1 Papaver somniferum | reverse complement strand
TCAGATCCATTTTTTCTCTCTTTCCTCTCGATGCAGCTTCGAAATCTCGACATGGTTTTTGAAGATTGTTTGTTCCAGGTATGCTTTCTAATCATCTTATTTGATTATTTGTTAGTTTTTTTTTTTAATTTGTTTTTTCAACCGAATCATGAGGATCAAATCGATTTTCATGATTTTTTATATTTTTTTTCCTTTTTGGTAATCGTCATAGATGTATTCCCAACTGATTTTGATGATTTACAGTTTTTTTTATTAATTTATTAGTGTTTTAGATCGGCTTTGGTTTTGTTTTACTCATGGATTCATCACTTAATTTGTATGATTCAGCAGTACATATATGTCGTACTGAAAACTGCTGAATCAATTTTGT
>NW_020647779.1:0-315 GCF_003573695.1 Papaver somniferum | reverse complement strand
TAACTTAAACCTTTTTCAGAGCTCTTTTAGATATTTTAGGGCTTTTCAGAGTTTTCAGAGTTTTTTAGAGTTTTCAAGGCTTTTTAGAGAACATTCAAAGTTGATCTTCACTATTGTAGGGATTTGTTATTATCATTCTTTAACCAATATCCTAGCTTGTAGATCCCAGTGCTATGGAGTATAATTAAATTTAAGCTTTTCAAAGCTTTTTGGAGTCTTCATGAACTTTTTAGACTTTCTCAGAGCTCTTTCAGGGCTCTTAGGGTTTTTAAGAAACATTCAAAGATAATCTTCAACATTTCAAGGAATTTTGTT
>NW_020647778.1:0-693 GCF_003573695.1 Papaver somniferum | reverse complement strand
AGAACATTCAAAGTTGATCTTCACTATTGTAGGGATTTATTATTATCAATCTTTAACGAATCTCCTAGCTTGTAAATCCCAGTGCTACGGAGTATTATTAAATTTAAGCTTTTCAAAACTTTTTGGAATCTTCCTGAGCTTTTTAGAGTTTCCAGAGCTCTTTCAAGTCTCTTTCGTGTTTTTAGGGTTTTTAGGAAACATCCAAAGATAATCTTCATTATTGTAAGGAATTTTGTTAGTATCATTCACTATAAAGAATTAAGTTACTTTCAGTTGGATTTAACGAATCCCCTGGCTAGTAGATACTACTGCTACGAAATATAATTAACTTAAAGCTTTTTCAGAGCTTTTTAGAGTTTTTCAAAGCTCTTTAGATTTTTCAGAGCTCTTTAGATATTTTAAGGATTTTTAGAGTTTTCAGGGTTTTTTTAGAGTTTTCAACGCTTTTTAGAGAACATTCAAAGTTGATCTTCACTATTGTAGCGATTTATTATTATCATTTTTTATCGAATCTCCTCGCTTGTAGATCCAAGTGCTACGGAGTATTATTAAATTTAAGATTTTCAAAGCTTTTTGGAATCTTCCTGAGCTTTTTAGAGTTTCCAGAGCTCTTTCAAGTCTCTTTCGTGTTTTTAGGGTTTTTAGGAAACATCCAAAGATAATCTTCATTATTGTAAGGAATTTTGTTAGTAT
>NW_020647777.1:0-291 GCF_003573695.1 Papaver somniferum | reverse complement strand
GGTTCACACTTTGTGAGATCGTCTATGGATACGAGATCGAGACAATACGACAACAAGGTAACTTGTGTGATTGACTATGGATACAAGATCGAGACATACAACAACGAAGTATGTTTACTTGATAAAAGGTTCGGGCTTAACCAAACACAATAGGATTGCTATCAAGTAAATAGGAATTAACGTTTGTGTATTTTACTTCTAATTATAATAAAACAATTATAATTGCGGAAATAGAAAAGTAAAAGACACAACAAGATTTTGTTAACGAGGAAACCGCAAATGCAAAAAAAA
>NW_020647776.1:0-300 GCF_003573695.1 Papaver somniferum | reverse complement strand
CTTCATAGCTAGTCACGTGATTTCTATTATTCAGAATACCACTACTCCTAAGTATAAAGACCCAGGGTCCCCTACCATTGCTTGTACAATAGGTAAGTACCGTGTTGAGAAAGCATTGCTTGACTTATGAGCCAGTGTGAACTTACTGCCATACCATGTGTACCTTAAGCTATGACTTGGTGAGATGAAACCTACCCAGATGACACTTCAGTTAGCTGACAGGTCCGTTAAAATTCCTCGTGGTGTGATCGAGGATGTTCTCATAGAGGTCGACAAGTTTATATATCCGGTGGATTTTGT
>NW_020647775.1:0-952 GCF_003573695.1 Papaver somniferum | reverse complement strand
ATGAGCCATCATTTGTCAAGTTCTGACCTGAATTTAAGGTCTGAAAAGCAAAAACCAATTTATGCCGAAAAGCGTAGGTAGTGGTTCACGCTTTATTTCCGTTAAAATGAACCGAAATATTTTGTGGATTTTTATATGTGATATTGTTCTATGATCTGTAAGCTTTCAAATGAGCCATCACTCGTCCAGTTCTGACCTGAATTTAATGTTTGAAAAGCAAAAACCAATTTTTGCCGAAAAGCGTAGGTAGCGGTTCACGCTTTGTTTACGTTAAAATGAACCGAAATATTTTTTGGATTTTTATATGTGATAATGTTCTATGATATGTAAGTGTTCTAATGAGCCATCATTTGTCCAATTCTGACATGAATTTAAGGTCTAATAAGCAAAAACCCAATTTAAGGTTCACGCTTTGTTTCCGTTAAAATGAACCGAAATATTTTGTGGATTTTTATATGTGATACTGTTCTATGATCTGTAAGTGTTCTAATGAGCCATCAGTTGTCCAATTCTGACCTGAATTTAAGGTCTAAAAAACAAAAACCAATTTTTGCCGAAAAGCGTAGGTAGCGGTTCACGCTTTGTATCCGTTAAAATGAACTGAAATATTTTGTTGATTTTTATATGTGATATTGTTATATGATCTGTAAGCTTTCTAATGAGCCATCATTTGTCAAGTTATGATCTGAATTTAAGGTCTAAAAAGCAAAAACCAATTTTTGCCGAAAAGCCTAGGTAGCGGTTCACGCTTTGTTTCCGTTAAAATAAACCGAAATATTTTTTAAGTTTTTATATGTGATACTGTTCTAGTATCTGTAAGGTTTATAATGAGCCATCATTTGTCCAGTTTTGACCTGAATTTAAGGTCTAAAAAGCAAAAACCAATTTTTGCCGAAAAGCGTAGGTAGTGGTTCACGCTTTGTTTCCGTTAAAATGAACCGAAATATTTTGT
>NW_020647774.1:0-365 GCF_003573695.1 Papaver somniferum | reverse complement strand
TTTGTTCCTTTTTTACACTTTATATTGTTATATGATATTTAAGATTTCTAATGATCCATCATTTGTCTAGTTCTGACTGGAATTGAAGGTCCAAAGAGCAAAACCGAATTTTTAACGAAAAGCATAGGCAGCAGTACACGCTTTGCTTTTGTCAAAATAACCTGAAATATTTTGTTCCTTTTTAAACTTGATATTGTTATATGATATGTAAGCTTTCCAATGAGCCATCATTTGTCTAGTTCTGACTGGAATTGAAGGTCCAAAGAGGAAAAACCGAATTTTCAACGAAAAGCATAGGCAGCTGTACACGCTTTGCTTTTATCAAAATGACCTGAAATATTTTGTTCCTTTTTACACTTCTATGA
>NW_020647773.1:0-423 GCF_003573695.1 Papaver somniferum | reverse complement strand
GCCAGGTTTTATTCAATCTGTTGAATGGCCTGGAGAGGTTTACTATCGTTTTTAGGTTGTTTTGGCGTGAGGCCTTTTGGCTTAGCGCTAAATTAGCCTGAACCCTGTACAGTTTCGCTTTTTTATTCTATTTTATTGACCGAGTAAAAAAAAAATCCTTTGAAGTCTTTTGTGAAAATACTAAAAAAAAAATTCTTGGATGTTTTCTCAACTTTGTTGAATGCAAAAGTAGTTGGGAAAAAAACTCTTTATTGGTGTCATGGTATGCAAGGTTACTTTAAACTGTGTCTTCTTGACCATACAACAAAATTTGCTCAAGGGAAATTTTTGTTGATTATGTTGCTCCAAATTTCTCATATATATTTTGATTCTCCATAAGCATAAATTTGTTTTAGGCTACAAATATCCACAAGATATTTTGTT
>NW_020647772.1:0-1018 GCF_003573695.1 Papaver somniferum | reverse complement strand
ACTCGTACAGATTTCCATATCCAAGAAAGGAAAAAAAAATAAACGCACCAACAACTATCATGGATGAGGTAAGTAGATATTTTGGCTTTTTTTCCATCTCTTTGTTAAGATAATACTACTAGAGTTCTTTTTTTGATAAGAAGAGAAAATTTATTGATTATGCAGATTCAGGCACTGCAAGCCTTTGTAATAATGAAGTAATTCATGGATTGAGAATAATCCATGAACTCTTCTAAAACTAACTTGTCTTTCCTGACTTTTTTTTTTGGAGATGTTAGTTATTTTCTCTCCTAACATGAGATATTCTGCAAACTCGAAAAAAATACTAGTGGAGTTTATTAGGGTATATTAATAGTTTGTAATGTTTTAGGATTTATTAATATTGTAATATAATTACTATCCTGTTTCCAGATTCGAAGACATGTAGAGAATCAATACTATACGCTGTATTGGCAAACAGTCTATGCGATGCAAAGAAGGCTTGAAGGTCAATACAAAGAACCCATATTCGGTGAAGATTTTGATAGAAGTTATACAAGGCCTGACAGGAAATGGGAAAGAGGGGTGAAAGTGAAAAACGAACTCGAAAGTCAGCTTGTTGAAGCTGGTATTGCAGAAGAACAGCTTGCTAATGCATACCCAGAAAATGGGGTTCCCATGAATATAGCGAAAACTTTAGCGGTTCTGGCTTTGATGCGTGGGATAAGCAATCCCGATGCACCCCTGCCTTATCCATTCTCTGATGAGGTAAGAGCTATACAAGTAGATTTGTTGGCGAGTATAAGAATTATAGGTCACCGCGAGAAGATAGGCACTCGTATTGAAGAGGAGCTGCGAAACCTCTTAGATCCTGAATATGATGTGACATGTTTCAAAAGAAAGCTAATAAGATGGTTGATAGATTATTTAATGGAATGCAGTGAGATAGGTCGAATCTCAGAATCCCTAAAAACGGCCATCTCAATCATTACCAACCCAGAAAATCAACCAGGTTTGCTTGCGCATATCTCTAATTGGT
>NW_020647771.1:0-672 GCF_003573695.1 Papaver somniferum | reverse complement strand
TGTTAATTCTTTAATCTTAACGAACTATGAGTTATTGATAATAAGCATACAACCAAAATTAGCCGTTACTTATACTTTTGTGTATTCTTTTGAACCACCCTCTTAAATTTACCAGTTTTAGTATATTATTAGATGTTTTAAACAGTTTCTAGTTGTCCAAGTGACATCTATTAATTCATTAATCTTAAAGAGCTATGAATTATTGATAATAAGCCTACTACAAAACTAAGCAACTACCTATCTTTTGTTTATTCTTTTGAACCATCCTCTTAAATTTAGCAGTTTTAGTTTATTATTAGATGTTTTAAACAGTTTCTAGCAGTCCAGGTGACATCTATTAATTGCTTAATCTTAATGAACTATGAGTAATTGAGAATAAGCCTACTACGAAACTAAGCTGTTACCTATAATTTTGTGTATTCATTTGAACCATCCTCTGAAATTTACCTGTTTTAATTTATTATTAGATGTTTTAAACAGTTTCTAGTTGTCCAAGTGACATCTGTTAATTCTTTAATCTTGAAGAACTATGAGTTATTGATAATAAGCCTACTACGAAACTAAGCAATTACCTATATTTTGTGTATTCGTTAGAACCCTCCTCTTAAATTTACCAGTTTTAGTATATTATTAGGTGTTTTAAACAGTTTTTAGCGGTCCAGGTGACATCTG
>NW_020647770.1:0-640 GCF_003573695.1 Papaver somniferum | reverse complement strand
CAGATGGAAGGGACCGTACCTAGTACGCACAGTTTTCCCTCATGGAGCTGTAGAGCTTGAAGATGTCTCCAACAAGAACATTTTCAAAGTCAACGGGCAGAGATTAAAACCATTCCTTGAACCATTCCCACCCGACACTGAAAAAACCAACCTGGAGGACCCAGTCTATGTGGACTAAGCTGGTCCACCCTTGTACATAAGTAGCTGCGTTTTCTTCCCCATTGAAAACCAAAAAGTGCTAAAACCCTAAAAAACCAAAAAGTTTTCACTCCCGACAAAACCAAATTTTTCCCAAAAAGTCCAATCCCATTAAAAACCAAATTTTCTTGTAGATAATGTGTTAGTTAAATTTCCTTTTGTTTATATTTTGTGCTCATCCATTGTGACTCCGAATATGTTGGAGTTTTACCTTGGATAACGGAGTTTTAATTCTGCTTTCGCCGAAATCGGGTATTCTCTCTCCTTTTACTCTACTCAGCATGTCCCTTTCCATATGTTGCATTTTAATTCTTTCCATATTTTTAAACATTGAGGACAATGTTTAGTTTAGGTTTGGGGGTATAGAGTAGATACCACGATAATATGCCATAATTGAAAACAAGAACTCCTTCTTTTTGAAAAATTTAAAAATTCAAAAAAA
>NW_020647769.1:0-615 GCF_003573695.1 Papaver somniferum | reverse complement strand
ATCAAGGAAAACTAAACCACTTTTTGGTAGGACACCCACAATCTCAACCATTGCCACCACCACCAGAGCATCACAAAGTAAACACGATGAAAAAGAAGGAAACATTCTTCATAGAAGTTGGTGCAAAAGCAAAGAATCTATTCTGTCACTCTATCGTACATTCATACAAGACAATTGAAGATTTTCATGACAATATTTTAAGTAGAGTGTTCGCAAGAGATAATTATGAAAGAGAAGTTATGAACATTGCGAAAATCTCGCCACTAGAGGAATGGCAGAAAAAAATCATTTCTTTTATCGCAGAAGAAATCCCCGAAGGTGAAGAGGTACATGATAATCCATTGGTAGTAAAATTAGAAATTAATCCAAACCGAAAGAAGATGAGGATAATGAAGTTGAAGATTCATGGGCAATTAATAGAATTCTAATCAATACTAGAAGCTCTGTGAACATCTTATTTTATCATACATATAAAACTATGGGAGAAAGAGATGATGATCTTATACCATCAACATATAAGATATATGGTTTTAATGGTACTGCTAACAAGCCTAAAGGGGAGGTTACTATGCGAATTCCATTGAAGTGAATATCTTCTGAAATCTTATTTTGTGT
>NW_020647768.1:0-955 GCF_003573695.1 Papaver somniferum | reverse complement strand
ATATATATATATATATATATATATATATATATATATAGTTTCTTACTGAGATGCATTGAAGTTCCTCAAAGATATTCGAAAAGTATCAATTTTGGATTGATCGAAGGTCCTCATGTTAATAAAAATTATAATTTTGATTGTTAGAAAGACATTATGTTACTCTTATGATTTTCCCTATTTCCCACCCCCATTTATCCTATTTCCCATCTCCCTAACAATTTTTAAAATTAATCTACTTTTCAATTTTGTTTTTCCTATTTACCACCTACACAAGTCAAATTAAGTATGACCGTAACTATTAACACTTTTGTTTGTCTTCTTCTTCCTTACGATCACAAAAAAAAATCATAAAAAATCAATGTTAGAAACCCTAGGTTAGGATTTTTTATTATGGCACATCTATATGTGTTAATCGATTATTCAGTAAATCGTTATTATTGAAGTTTCCATTATAAAAAATCTAGGGGAAAATATCAAAACCCTATTAATCGGTACATCCAAAAAAAGTTGCAGCAATGGGAATGGGACAACCAATTGTTCCCCCTCCAGTTACACTGTAATGGTAATATGATACAGTGGGGCTGACGTTGAATAATTCATGAACCATTCATACTTCTAAAGTTCTAAACGAATGTACATGAGTAGGATAAAATTGTTAAGGATGATCAAGAACAAACCGATTCATGAATGATAATTATTATTTTCTTTGATTCGATTATACATGCACCTTTTTGATCATTTATATGACGTAAGAAGACCTTTAAATAAATATACCAGCCATTAATATCCATAGCACAAGACACCCATGATTAACCCTGTAATGATTGTGTATCCTCTCTACAGATCTATGAAAGCAAGTGTCTTAAATAAACTCTTGTGTATACCAGCACCGTGCTTAATTTGGTTACCATCAAATATTATGGCATGCTACCATTGTTGGATCACTGTCGATACA
>NW_020647767.1:0-4488 GCF_003573695.1 Papaver somniferum | reverse complement strand
ATTTTCAGAAATCCTTCCATGCTCTACTCAAGAAGTACAACATAACACACAAGGTTGGTACGCCGTATCACCCACAAACTAGTGGGCAAGCTGAAATCTCAAACCGTGAGATTAAATCCATTCTTGAGAAAACCGTGAACAGTACACGGAAAGATTGGAGTTATAGGCTTAATGATGCATTATGGGCATATAGAACGGCGTACAAGACACCTATTGGTATGTCTCCATATCGGTTGGTTTATGGCAAAGCTTGTCATCTTCCAGTTGAACTTGAACACAAGGCTTATTGGGCGATAAGGATGTGCAACATGGATTATGACAATGTGGGGAAATAAAGGAAGCTACAACTCAATGATCTAGAGGAGATACGTAATGATGCATACGAGAGTTCTCGTATCTACAAGGAAAAGACGAAGCTTTTCCATGACAAAATGATTTCTCGAAAGAATTTTTTTGTGGGACAAACAGTTCTTTTATTTAATTCTCGTCTTAGACTATTTCCTGGGAAGCTAAGATCCAGATGGATTGGACCGCTTGTTGTTACTAATATTTTCTCTTATGGTGCAGTTGAAATTTCTAGTCTTAGAGATGGAACAAATTTAAAGGTGAACGGCCATAGATTGAAGCCATATTATGAAAGCATTGCTTATGTGAACATGGAAGAATTTGAGCTTCATGATTTACTTTCTCTGGAGAAGTGGTTTGGAGAAATCCAAGTCGGGCTGGGGACATTAAACTAAGCGCTAAATGGGAGGAAACCCATCGGTTTTGTATCTATATACCTTTTGTTTTTAGTTCTATTAGTTTTGCATATCATATCTTGCATTCCCTTCTTAGATTTTACAAAGTCCTATATGAATGTTTTGACGAATTCTCGTCATAAAATTCTGACTGCGCATTTGTTACGAAAACAACTCTCGAGACTTCATACGGAGTCCGATTTGAGTAGTTGACCCCAACTTTTAAAGAGGAAAGACATACCTTTCTTTTACGAAAAGAAAATATGAATTCTGAGTCTATTAAGTTTGAGAGATAGGCCTGTACATTTGAGTTTCATAATTTTTCCAGAACTTTTTCAGATTGCATGTCAGTCAGTCCGGAAGCCATTTACGTCACACCGGTTATCGAAACAGTGTGAAATTTTGACACCTTATAGAAAAGACGTAGGCAAAAAACTTTTGTTTAGGATGTTTTTCCTAGTTCCCTACCCATCGGTACAGTTTTTAAGTTTTTCAGGACTGTTATGTCAGAAATCAGAATTTCCGGTTATAAACATTGAGGACAATGTTGAGTTTAAGTGTGGGGAGCATTTAGTATCATACTTTATGCATATATACAAAAAAATAATACTCTTTGATTTCTTGCATTCTTGAGACTTCATCTTTTGGAGTTAATTATGAGCTATTTAGGATGACACTCTAAACCTTTTAAGGTGGAAACAGTTCTTACAGCTATAGATTGAGTTCCACTTTATCATTCCAAAATCCTTAATTAATATACGTTCATAATTGAATGTTAAACTAAGCTATGGTAGTCGTTTGAAAGAGTCATCCTCGCAATTAATCGTTACTGAATCACTTTCTTTTCTTTTTTTTGCAGTTTTATGTTTCTCTAAAGTGATTTGGTGGGATCCTAGTACTGCCGTGGATGTTGTAGCAAGGTAATCATCGGTTGAGTTTATATGAAAGTACCATAAGACAACTGTCTTACACTCAGTAAGAGTGAGCCAAAAAGAAAGAAAAAAATAGTGAAAAGAAAAGAAAAAAAAATTATATATAAATAAGGCTCCTCTTCATTTATCGATACTAATAAATGATAGGTCCAGAAATTCGGACTAATCATAGTCGATGAAAACAAAAACCATATCATCATTATATAGCAAGTCAAAAGACTATTGATGAGGTTCTTGACACTTTGATAGCAGTATGTGTGAAACGTTGTCCCTGTCTCCGTCTCCTAAGCAAGCATGGAGTGTAGGATCCAAGGCAACTATCACATAATTGTTGAAAAGGAACATGCACTTAGAGTATCTAATCATGTGGTCGAGTTAAATGTGTGTTTCTCTCAACTAGTGCGCTATAAATAAATATCCTTTGACGACATTCATACAAGTATTGTGGGTAACATCTTTCACTTAACTAAACACTTGCGCACTTCACTTTTCCATTTTCATTCGCTTATCTGTCCATGTGATTTAAGTATGCGAGTGTTGTGATAAACGTTGTAGAAAGTAAAATGACTATCTTAGTGGAGTTTTGCAATCAGTTTGAATGACACAGATAAGTAATTACTTATGTGTGATGATTGGAATGTATGGAGCTAAAGAACTTATGAAAGCTAAATATTTGGCTTTTTTCTTTGTGTCTATCCTTAGTGGTTCTTCCAAGTCAAGAAATTGGAGTAGGTTTTGTGGGTACACCTCTTGTAATCCCTCATGAGACTATAGCTCGTCCACTAGGGACACCTATGGGTTTAAAGGCCTGTTATTCATGCTAAGAGTAACCGTATCCTCAAAGAGATGGAGTTGTTGTATTTAGGATTAGTTTTATTTAGTTTGCTCGAGGACTAGCAAAATCTAAGTGTGGGGGAATTTGATAAATGCATAATTCATATCATTTTAGTGTCCATTCCATACTTGTTTTAGCTATTATTCTTGCATATTTTCATATTATTACTCTTGTTTTCTCTTATTTTCCTCTATTAGGTAAATAATCCACAAAGGAGCTACAAAGTGCTGAAAATATATAGGAATAGGAGTATTCCAAGTATCCAAGCGCCCAAGTCCAAGAGAAGTGGAAGAAAAGCGACGAAAAGGAGTAAAACGCTCATACCCAATAGAAGGGCCAAATACCGATCTTAAATCATTCATATTTGGTATTTCTCATCATCATATTGAAGATAATTGAAAGATAAAAAGAATGAAAAAAGAATTAGGTCATTCCGAGTTCGGATGAAGAAGTTGTGACCAAAACAGTTTTATTGAAAACCGAGGACAGTGAAGTCCGTGAACTAGATTCGCGGACTGGGTTCGCAGACTTAATTCCGAAATTTTCTGCTGGATTTTGAAGTTTGCGGACTGGTTTCGCGCACTTAGAAAATGGGAAACGTGTATTTACACTTTGGAAGACCTAAGGGCACGTTTGAGAACATTATTTCGTTATTTTGGGTCGGGTTCTTGAACTGAACCCAATACGTGAACGCCAAGCAATGTAAAACCTATAAAAAAGTATTAGGTTATTTGAAAGAGATATCATATGAATAGGTCACGAAATTGTTAAGGTTTAGAGAGAAGAAACATCACACGGAGCGATTATCAATCGTAACGTTATCTCTTACTTTTCTCATATGTATATCATAGATGTTTCTACATCCATGAGTAGCTAAAGAGGATGAATTCTAAGTTGTAAACAATATTTGAGTTATTATATTAATCTACTTTGAAGTTCTTCATATGATTATCGTTTGTTTATACTATTTGAACATTTATGATTGATTGATAGATTGACTAGGTGGCCAACTGGATTGATTTGTTGATTCAATCTATTGCTAGTATTGAGTTAGGAGATAAGTAATCGTCAAATAACCTTTACACAACTAGAGATCACGAAACCTTGCAGAGGGATTATGTGGAGCGATTGTGTGTATAAACAACACTAAAAAGTGGACCTTGAGCTAAGAATCTAACTATTAGGATCAACCTATAAATTCACAAAAGATAAAGCATTCGACTTAATTACACCTTGAGTGAGCTACTACTAGGTGGTTAGGCGAGTAGAATATGATATGGGAGAGCTTCCGTATTCAGTGATAAAAGGAATTTAGGGAAAACCACTGAGCTAGCTGTTATTCCTCGGTTGGTGATAATCTATGATTAACGACGAGTAGGCAATTATAATAACTCATTGACGGTTTATATACGAAAAAGGATTCCTCGATCATATCTCTCCAATTGATTACAATACAACTTTATTTATTTATTTTGTTTACAATCTAAAACAACCTCCCCCCCCCCCTTTGTGACACTTTGACAACCAAAACTCAATGCTCTTCGTGGGAACGATCCTTACTTCCATTATATTTCCAGTTAATTGTGTGGAAATAATATTATTAATTTGTTAGGCCTACGACACCCATCAACTAGTCAGAGACTGTTAAGTCAAACATTTGACTTAACCTCATGTTACTTAAATAATTAAAATTATAAATAAATATTAATTACTTAACAGACGTTAACATAGTTAGCACGTGATTTTAAGAAAAACGTGTGATCTGTCTAAATTAATTTTATGGTTACAAATAGATTGATCAAATGGTTGCAATTTGACCTTGCATCGGGGTGCTCTGCTCACCCAAGACTTTTGTCGAACATTTACTGTGCTTCTGCTGGTGATGAAAATGTGAGTTTGCGGCTATACTGTTAACCCATTTCATATCTTCTACCACCTACAAATTTGAGTTCTAATATGAAACCAAGTTTCAAAATCATAC
>NW_020647766.1:0-1419 GCF_003573695.1 Papaver somniferum | reverse complement strand
TGTCTCCTTCACCAATACTGCATGCACACATATGCACGCACTTGGTTTGCGGCACATGGATTTATACACTAATGTGCGAACACACTATGTGCTTACATCCATAGGTGGTTACATATTCTCAACTCTACATTTCAATCATTGAAACATTCTTCTATAATGTTATAACAGTCGTTAGACATAAAGAATCGACTATCATCATCAAAGTTATTTTCAAGATTGAAACGTCATCATGACTTTCATCACGTGTAAAGATGAAAATGGTTAAAGCAAAAGATTACCAACACGTATTTCGAGAAAAAGATAGGCGAGTAAACTCGGCTCGAAATAACAAATGTGTATGTATGAAAACTATCATACTTATACGACTTTTGTCTCAAGAGTAGATAAACATTTGAGTGACAAGATGAGTTCAAGTCTCCACATACCTTTTGGTCGAATGAAGTTCCACTGGTTCCTTGAGTAGTTCTTCGTCTTTGCAAGATAATCGCCATGGAGTCCTGAGCTCAACTATTCCTAACTATCCTAGACCGAGACTTAGTTATAAGTATGCTAGAAATCAAGACTTATAGTTTTGATCACTAATATTGACAAAAATGCTTGAGATAGCAACGCATGCGAGGTCGACCGAGCAATGCTCTAACAATGACAAAACTATAAATACGTATGGATTACAAAATAAATAAAACTTTGTAGCTTCTCGTCCACATGCTTGATCTCTTTGGTGCTTCAACGTTACATGTTTTGATCATCTAAATCAGCTACGGTTGGTTTATGATGATTGAATCATCAATCCCTACAACATCAGGGATTAAAAATCCTAATGGTAGTCATGGTTCTTTTGCTGATATTCTCAAAGGAAAGAAAACCCTGATTCCAACATATGTTGATCTTTCCAAGTTACCTAATCCAACTGTTAAAGAAGGTGAACCTGCGTTAGAAATCCCTTTGGATTTGTTTCAAGAGGGTTGCATCAGATTTCAACATAGTTTTATTGCTAGATTAGACTTCACGGGTTTGAAGTTTTCTGAAGTTAAGACACAACTTTTAGATCAATGGAAACTTGAACGGATTAAATTTCTTCCAATGGCTAAATGTTTCTTCATAGTTATGCTTTCGTGTGCTGAAGATAAAGAGAAGATTCGCAATGGTCCAGCTGCAACTGTTAACAATCACTTGTTGAAGCTAATTGATTGGTATCCAGGTTTTAACCCAAACAAACAACGTTCTTCACATGCTGCTGTTTGGGTTATGTTTCCAGATTTACCGGTTGAGCTTTGGACTGAAAAGTCTTTGCTTTCAATTGGTAAGATTCTAGGTAATCCAATTGTGGTGGATGAAAAAACTTTACAACTTGATTATGGTTTTTATGCTTCAGTTTTAATTGATATTGATTTTGCTAAGCATATTCCAGAGAGAATT
>NW_020647765.1:0-308 GCF_003573695.1 Papaver somniferum | reverse complement strand
ACTTTCATATGTAGATGGGGAGAGTTTACCATTACCTTGGAAGACGTGGCGGCTCTGATGCATCTCCCAATCACGGGCAATCTTCCTGGGGATCTTTCAGATGAGGAGACCGTCGTTTCTCATGTCTTGACAGATGCAATGGAGAAAGCGAATAAGGCTGGTAGTAAAGGATTCTATGCTTCCTGGTGGCCCAAAGACGAGGTTTCTGATAAACCCATCGACGGTATGTTACCCATTGCTGCTTTCTTATGTTTATGGTTGTCCAGAGACGTTTTTGAAGACAGTGGAAACTTGTTGAAGCCTTTTGT
>NW_020647764.1:0-808 GCF_003573695.1 Papaver somniferum | reverse complement strand
TGTGCAGAATTGCTGACGTGTTACTGCTGATTGGGATGACTTTCTGACGTGGCGTACGAAGGGCGCTGACGTGGCAGCTGACGCGACAAAACAGCCAGCATCCTGAGACGCTGACGTGGCAAAATTTGATGATGTGTCATTCCTGACTGGACTCTGTGCTGATGTGGCACTGCTGGTGTGGATTATTCCTCTGACGTGTCATTAAAGTCTGCTGACATGTCACTGATGACATGGACTTCTGCTGACGTGGCGAGTGCAGTCAATTGGTTGGGTCGTATCGGTCTGGTTCGTTTTGAACCGTACTGAACTGGTTCGCTTTGAACCGAACCAGTCTGACACTGAAGCTATTTGTGAACCAGGAGTTGGATCCTTGGCAGGACAGATCTTACAGTCAAGATCGTCTATATCTGACGGACATGATTCGCTGGAACTTAAGCTGTACAGGAAGCTGGACTCATAGGGTTGTACAGGATAAGTGCTTTTGTAATGATTTCTGCAACATTTATATCTGTTACTGTGCTGCAAAGCTTCTACTACTGCCTTCGCAACGGTTTCTGTAACTGTTTGCAACGTTTCTTCAACCTTCGCAACAGTTACGTAAGAACCCTATTTTTTTATTTTTTCTTGCTGATTTTTGTTGGAATTTCGTTCATGATTTTTCTGAGGCTTCTCTCACTGGTAAACACGATCGTTTTACTCGAATCCCCTTAGTCGGCGCCAATGTTTGTACCCAAAATAAATTCTAGGCACTAAACACGATGATTTGATGATGATTAGGGTTAGAAAAACGATCAAAAATAAATAAGAA
>NW_020647763.1:0-1225 GCF_003573695.1 Papaver somniferum | reverse complement strand
GAGATGTGCCGTGGCCTCAGCTGAGAGACTGCACATCTTCATCTTCTCTGAGAGACTTTCTCCATCAGAGGTGGCATGAGCTTTCATGCACAGAGACATGAGTCTCGATACTCATCCGATTGCCGGATCCGGAGTAATTACTGAAATTGCTCAGTATTCATGAGATGTGTCGTGGCCTCAGCTGAGAGACTACACATCTACACGTACTCTGAGAGACAGCCTTCTCAGTCAGAGATTTATGACATGACCTTTCATGCTTTAATGAGAGACATGAGTCTCAACACTCATCCGATTGCCGAATTTGGAGTATAGTTTTAGAATTCTACCCTTTGTCGAAAATCCACCATCTACAGGTTTCTTCTTTAAAACCGTTATCTCTTGCACACCCTTGGTCTAGGGTTTCAGTCAAAAGATATTCTTGGAATATTCTCTTTTTAAGAAGTCTTTTTCAGAGATTGAGCATTTCATTTCTCTCTTCCATCATGTCTTCATCCAGTCTTTCAAGCAAAGAAATTGATGTGTGGACTGTTCTATTTCCATCTAAGAAGATTCGTTTCGACTCATATGATAATGAGTTGTGGTCCGACAAACGTGATGGTTCTTTTGATGGAAATCCGTCTGTATCCTAGTTTGAGAAGCTCTCTTTAACCATGATTCTTGTTTTGGAACAAGTGAGTGCTCTGAAAATGAACTGATTCTATCTTCCAAAAGATTGGAAGAGAAGATTGAAAACCTCGAATCAAGGATTGATCTGATTGAAGATGAGCTTGGAGATTATAGGGAATACGAGAAGAATTCGGAAAGTAAGTGAAATGCTATTTATATCTAGGAAACTTCTTAAAAGAATTTTATTCTTTTTTTTAAAGGATAACCAGGGTTTGGAATAGCCATTATTGTGAGTACACATAGCTATATCCAACGTTTTCATCTTCATGTTTTTAGATTTGTTTGTTTAAATTCTAAAGTTTGGTTTGGAAGATGATTTTTGCAGTGTTAATCTTTATGGTTTTATATATTGCAATATTTTGTGGGATATGTGTGTTTGCGTCTGTGAACTATTATTGTCCCGTATGATGTCAAAAGTTATCTCTTTTATATGTCGATATGCAAGTATTGATACAAGATCGATGAACTTTTGACAAACAAAAGTTAAGCCTATTATGTCAAATTTTGATGGAAGATAGGTTAAAATCTTTTGTTAACAAAGATTATGTCTATTATAAGT
>NW_020647762.1:0-575 GCF_003573695.1 Papaver somniferum | reverse complement strand
TTTTTGGAATTTTTCAATTTTTTCAAAAAGAAGAAGGAGTTCGTTTTTAATTATGGCAAATTATCATGGTATCTACTCTATACCCCCAAACCTAAACTAAACATTGTCCTCAATGTTTCAAAATATGGAAAGAATTAAAATGCAACATATGGAAAGGGACATGCTGAGTAGAGTAAAAGGAGAGAGAATACCCGATTTCGGCGAAAGCAGAATTAAAACTCCGTTATTCAAGGCAAAAATCCAACATATTTCAGCCGAGATCATATTGGATTAGCAAAATATATACAAAAGGAACAAAAGGGTTTTTAAAATTTTATCTACTGGATTATATACAAAAAAATTCACCATACACTAACAATCTAAAGAGTTGAGGATCAACCCAAAAGACAAAGTGTAGACATTTCAACATCGAATAGCTTGACTAGCTTGTTCTTTGGTTGGTTGGGATAGAAGGTGGAGGTTACATTAAGAAACACAACCATCGAATTTAACTGGGTGCATCAAAAAGGGCTACCTCTTGCAAAGTGTCATGTAATCTTTTGTTTCTTGTTGTTATGTATCAAATGTGTTTCCTT
>NW_020647761.1:0-539 GCF_003573695.1 Papaver somniferum | reverse complement strand
TCTTCAGAAGAAAAATAGTCTTTTTTGGTATTGGTTTAGTTGAGTTCTCATGAAATGAAGATACTAAAAAGAGGGTTATGAAAGTGAAAATGTTGTGGAGAAGCGGCTGTTATTATTATACCGTGGACATGGTTTTCAAGTTGTTATTATTGATGTTATTATTACTGTAGACATGATTTTTAATTTATCAGAAAGATGCACATGAGACATATCACTTGGCTTATGGAATATAAGATAAACATAAGCACATATGGTATCTTATGCAAATAAACATTCAACTTCATCAACAAGACATGAATAAATAAGGTCACTATGAAGCAAATGTGGTTACCCTCTTATCCAAGTATTTTCATCAATGCCTAAATTACCCATATTTGGGATTGAATTGAGATTTTGAAATTTGAGTTGAGATTCTCACATTTCTTTTTCTGCTGAATCGTAATTTACGAGATAAATATAAATATTTTGATATTTTATAATACGAAGAAAAAAAAACGTCGTGAACATTAGTCATGAGCTTAAGATTGACTTTTTTTTTT
>NW_020647760.1:0-584 GCF_003573695.1 Papaver somniferum | reverse complement strand
GGCACCGTAATTCAAACAAATATATCCGTTCAATTATAAATTCACACTACCTTTGCATGAGTATCCTTGGGTCGTGCCCCACCTATCCGTATATCCTCGGTACGGGCACCGCCATCCAAACAAGTATATCCAATTATTTATAAATGATTTTATCATACAATATACATTTTGATATTCCAAACCACTTCATCAACAAGTTCAAAAGTTCACAACCCAACTAACGATGTTATTTTTTCAACCATTTAAGCAAACACACTAACTGCAAATTTTTAGTTTATAGGTTTCATAATGATAACTTGTTCCGATCGTCTTTAAAGTTTAGGTGAACATTCCGAACCTATTTCTCTATAACATATCCAAATTTCTCAGAAGAATAACGGTTGAAACAAAAGATATGATTTTTACAAAGTCAACATAATAACTGAGCAGATTACATGTTATTACCAAACAATTCATGATAAATTCATAATAACCTGGAATTGAGAAAATCCAATTCAGAAAGAAAGATATCATACATGGCTACATCTTTTGTCAAGATTAAAAATCATTATAATTTCCTAAACACACCAAAACCATAGCAAAGC
>NW_020647759.1:0-584 GCF_003573695.1 Papaver somniferum | reverse complement strand
GGCACCGTAATTCAAACAAATATATCCGTTCAATTATAAATTCACACTACCTTTGCATGAGTATCCTTGGGTCGTGCCCCACCTATCCGTATATCCTCGGTACGGGCACCGCCATCCAAACAAGTATATCCAATTATTTATAAATGATTTTATCATACAATATACATTTTGATATTCCAAACCACTTCATCAACAAGTTCAAAAGTTCACAACCCAACTAACGATGTTATTTTTTCAACCATTTAAGAAAACACACTAACTGCAAATTTTTAATTTATAGGTTTCATAATGATAACTTGTTCCGATCTTCTTTAAATTTTAGGTGAACATTCCTAACCTATTTCTATATAACATATCCAAATTTCTCAGAAAACTAACGGTTGAAACAAAATATATGATTTTTAGAAAGTCAACATAATAACTGAGCAGATTACATGTTATTACCAAACAATTCATGATAAATTCATAATAACCTGGAATTGAGAAAATCCAATTCAGAAAGAAAGATATCATACATGGCTACATCTTTTGTCAAGATTAAAAATCATTATAATTTCCTAAACACACCAAAACCATAGCAAAGC
>NW_020647758.1:0-302 GCF_003573695.1 Papaver somniferum | reverse complement strand
AGTCAGACTAGTATCTCAATCCATTAGGATAGGTTCATTTTGGCGGAGGCCTTCAGACAGATATGGGAAACGTCGTTCACTTAGTAAACATAAAAACCATCTATGTTTTTCTATATCCATCTCTTAAGCTTTCCATGTGATTAGTTTGACTCCGAATATGATGTCCATAGTGCAACTATCTGAGTAGATCTCTGTCACTTATATATGAATTTTAGTATGCTTGAGTGCAAACTCGTGTACTGATGAGTGCTAAAAAGTGCATATTTCTATATATTTTTCTTGGCATTTAACTCATCTTTTGT
>NW_020647757.1:0-412 GCF_003573695.1 Papaver somniferum | reverse complement strand
GGGCCAAAATTTCAAAATTCCAAAAACCAACAGTGAGCTTTACTCACCAGCAGTGGGCCTGTTTTTCAAAAACGTAGCTGGGCTTCGCAAAACCGAACAGTGGGCTTGGTCTCCTTATCCCATTAAAAACCAAATGTTTTTCTCCCATAAAAACCAAAGTTTTCCAAATGTTTCCCTAGAAACCAAAATTTTTCTTTTTTCCATCAAAACCAAATGTCTCCCGACAAAACCAAATTTTTCCCCAAAAGTCCAATCCCATTAAAAACCAAATTTTCTTGTATAAAATCTAGTAGATAGTTTCTTAGTTAAATCTTTTGTTTCTTTTGTATATATAGTGCTAATCCAATATGATCTCGGCTAAAAAAATGTTGGATTTTTGCCTTGAATAATGGAGTTCTAATCTTGCTTTCGC
>NW_020647756.1:0-1077 GCF_003573695.1 Papaver somniferum | reverse complement strand
ACAATGCACTCGTACTAGTTCCCGTATACGAGAAGCAAGTTTTTCTTAATTTTTCTTTATTGGTCTACAAGATGCATCAACTTGACAAAAATTTTGAATCCGTTCTCAACAGCTGCACTACTATGCAATGATTGAGTGGCTGTAGTGTCTGCACCATCACTGTCACTGCCATGTTGATTTGTATCCATGCTACACAATTAGATGAGTTAGTAGATAACATATAACAAGAAATGTACATTATGAATCAATTCTTTAATCAAGAAAACAAACCATCATATGAAATAAGGTAGTACACAATCTCACGACAAATGAACAAACCATAGTAAACATAAGTACGCAGACAACATATGACAAATATGGTAAACATAACTATGCAGACAACCTAATGATAAATACAGTAGAACCCACATATCTATCCATCAGTTAAATCCATAGTAAAACATAGGTTTGCAACTATAGCAGCATAGGAATGCAACATAATCAGCAAAATTTTATCTATAAGCACTTAAACTACCATCTAACATCTTAAGAACTAATAAATTAACGGTGTAGCTTTAAAAGGTCCTTCAAATGCGGCTCATCAGAGAATATTTTTTGAAACTCATCAGATTTGGGTTTTGAAATGTTATCAACTTGTCTTGTCATCTTCTTTGGCGAATGGATAACAACCCACCAATCAGGGTATTTCAAATCCTGAGAGTAGAACACTTGCTGGCTTCATAAGCGAGAATTGCAGGCTCATCGAAGTACCTATCGACACTCCTGATCTTATCCAGATTAACTACCACCTGATTAGAGTCGGGGCACATTTTACATACACTTTCTACCTTCACCCAATCACAATAGAATACAAACTCCCCAATTTCCCGATTCGTGTAGTCCACCTCCAATATTTGTTTGATAATCCCATACCACTTGGTCATTTGAGAAACATGGATTTTATCTCTCTTTTTTCTTTTGTATGTGGTGACTGCCTCCATACAAACACCGCTGTCTCGTATAGAACGACTACTCTCTTGTGAGAAAGGAGAAAAGACAAACCCGTTTACACGGTAACTTGAATACTGTTTTGCTCCA
>NW_020647755.1:0-1355 GCF_003573695.1 Papaver somniferum | reverse complement strand
ATATATATATATACACCGATTGATATCCATTAGCCTCTTTTTTTAGATGGTACCGGCTCTATGAGTTGTAAAATTTTATCTCAATGCTCCTTGAATTGCTTTGCTGCATACTCAGTTTGGAGTAATTTTTGCTGTATCTTTTTGTTATCATTAAGAGCTATTGTCATAAACACCATTATCAAGGTTTGTTAAATTTGTACAGTTAGTTTTAGTCATGGTCCTCGTTGCTTAAAGAGATACCTTAGAGTTTGAAGGAGATCTTATGAGAAACAAAATGGAGAACAGTATTGTTGATGATCAGTTTTGTAATTTCTGGTGCAGAGATTGTCAGTTTTAAGAAAATCAATAAAATTATATTGGAGTGAATAGAAGATTGGATTACAAGTGTCAATTTATAAACAGAATTGCATGTAGGTGAGTAGTTCATAATATCAGAGATAAGCAGATTCATGTTCAACACTGATGTAGAACAAACAATAGACCATCCGTGTCATTTGTAATTCTGGAACCAACACTCTGAATGTTGTACGAAAATTCTTAATTCTCCCTCGTAAGCCGATCTTTCTGTTTCTTCCTACTAATTCTATCATCAGTATAGCAGTACCTATTTATAATGTGTATGATGCTATCTGAACAGTTCAATTGTAGAGCATAATAATACTAAGAGTAATTCTGTTTTCAGCGTAAGCATAGTTATGGTTAAGTTATAACGATTCAGTAGCTGAAAATCTGACAAACACAAGTTCGTATGCAATAATGATACTTGGTGTTTGAAGGCTTTTAATGTAAAAT
This sequence comes from Papaver somniferum, assembly GCF_003573695.1. NCBI lineage: Eukaryota > Viridiplantae > Streptophyta > Magnoliopsida > Ranunculales > Papaveraceae > Papaver > Papaver somniferum. Next base: position 563 of record NW_020647755.1, on the reverse strand, counting down.
GATTTTTCAGTCTAAATAAGTATGATGCCTAATAATCAGGTTAGATGCCATTCTATTTGTAGTTTTGGACCTCCTGTAGTTGCATAAAAAGATATCTTTCTGTCAATGCTCCTATAATTGGCTTGCTGCATGCTCAGAATTTATGCCTTATCTAGTTGTTGTATGTGGGGTCCATAATCAGCTATTTTATAAGCATCATAACGAAGATATCTTTAATATGTACAGTCAGTCTGAAAAAATCGAGTTACAATATCATGCTGTTAGACCTTATTTAACAAAAGCGTGGTCAGCTATTCTGCTGAAGAACTAGCAATAGAGGAAGAAGATTATTTGTTTGTCGTAATGGTAGCGTGTAGTATCCTATCTGGTCTCCTGGTCTCCTGAGTCATGTAATCTGATCCGGTCATTTCGAAGCGTTGGTACTTGAGAGACTGCAAGTTTGTTCATGTTCATAATTTATTTCTCTAATTATGGCTCGTATATTAAAGAACCATAATTGCTGAATCGTCACAATAAAACGTTATGCACAGGAAAAAGAACTTGCATATTCGATAGTGCTTTGT